>NW_024395961.1:0-21271 GCF_016617805.1 Bactrocera tryoni | reverse complement strand
TGTGTGAGTGGTACGGTGTGTGCAACTTTTAGAGGAGCAAGCCAGCAATTACAATGTCGAAAGCAGCTTTGAAATCGAGGTGGTGTGTGTCGATTCTCCTTTCACGGGTCTTTTCCAAGATTTGGCGCATGGTGAATATCTGGTCGGTTGTTGATTTGCCAGGTCTAAAGCCACACTGATAAGGTCCAATCAGTTTGTTGACGGTGGGCTTTAATCTTTCACACAATACGCTCGATAGAACATTATACGCGCAATTTTAGCTGCCAAAAATACCGATGTTGTTGGCTTAAACTGGAAGATTCAAAGTCAAATTCCAGGAGACTTGCGCTCATACAAATCTATCCATTGTCTTGACAATGAAAACGTCGCCGTGAATTATCTAGCGGAATTTCTAAATTCTTTGGACAGGTTTGGTATGCCACCGCATCACTTGCGTCTCAAAGGTGGATCTGTATTATGTTTCGCAATTTTCATACGCCGAAACTGTGTAATAGAACCCTACTGTTTGTGACGCAGCTATCGAATACAAGGAGGCAGAATGCTTGATTCTAGGAATTCTTTTGAGTTCTAACGATTTGCCATTCCAGTTTAAACGTATTCCGTTTTAAATGAAAATTTCATGTGAGATGACAATCAACAGGACACAAGGATAGTCGCATAAATTTGGAAATGCTATGTTAATATGATAAATTTTACATTTTAAAACACATAATTTCACGCAGGACAATGGCTGCGGGGCCAGCTAGTATTATAATACTTATATGAGTGTAATATAACATTTTTATAAGTACTTACGCGTTGTACGCCTTTCTGCGTTGGTGGCCCTCGGCCGCGCTCGAAAAAAATAACCTTGGTCGAGCAAATACCCGGAGTAACTGAAGTACTTTTGCATAGGACTCCTTTCTGCGTTGGCGGCTTTCGGCCACGCTGAAAAAAATAACCCTAGTGGAGCGAATACCCGGGGTGACTGAAGCACTTTTCGAGTGACTCAAGTACTTTTGCATAGGACTCCTTTCTGCGTTTATAATATGAGTTTTCGTTATAAAATGTTTAAATATTGGTTATTATATCTGTCAGCGATCTCCATATATTTTTGATGATACGTTGTTTTGTATTTAAGATGACGATGTATGTATATAATACTACTATACAATATTACTTGTATGTTTATTAAATTAACTAAAGAAAATATCCATATGCATGGATAGAGGAATTTTAGCAAAAAAGAGGAATTTCAGCGAACTGCCTTATCATCACATAGCAGCGCTCCATTTCGTCGTAATTTTTAGCACATTTGATGTTCACTACGAGTGTAAAATGTAATTTTTAAAATAAAGATGTCTTAGGTAAAAAACTTGCTAAAAGTGTAAAATGTAGATTTATTTAGAAGTTTATAGTTTAATTTAATTAATTTGAAGTAAAAAAATGTGAGTAATGTATGTTTAATGTGGTGAAATAGCTTCTTGAAATGTTCGAATTTTGTGAATTTTTGAAATTTTAGGTCGAATGTCTCGTAAACTAAGCGTTTGCGGTTCCTATAACCCTATATATTTTTAATCAGGAGGACTTTCTCTTTCCAACGGTACCTTCAAATCGCAGCGCCAAAGAAATCGGAATTGTGCCTTTTAAAATATTAATAGCAATTGAGAAGTAAAGTCCTCTCTGGACGAGCAAAAACCAAACTTTATAAGTCACTCATTATTCCTGTCTAGCTATATGGTGCAAAGGCACGGAGTTTTCGAGAGAAAGGTTCTGCGAAAGATTTATGGTCCTTTGCGCATTGGCCACGATGAATATACATTCGATGAAGCGATGAGCTGTATGAAATAGACATTGACATAATTCAGCGAATTAAAAGACGGCGGCTACGCTGGCTAGGTCATGTCGTACGTAGGGACTTCCAGCTCTGAAAGTATTCGACGCAATACCCGCCGGGAGAAGCAGAGGAAGAAGAAGACCTCCACTCCGTTGGAAAGACCTGGTTGAAAAGGACCTGGCTTCGCTTGCAATTTCCCATTGGGGTCACGTTGCGAAAGAAGAAACGACTGGTGTGCTGATGTTAACTCGGAAATAATCGCGTAAGCAGTGTCTACACCAGTAAAGAAAAAGAAGAAGATTTTAAAATATCATACATTTTAGCCACACTTTAACGTCAGGTAATGTTCTGGGAAGATGGTGTTAACTTTTTCCATTACGCGTGTATGCTTAAAAACATATTTTCTTCCAAATTTATGAATTTAACTCATACACTTCGGACAAAATATGATATAATAACGAAAAATATATCCATTATATGTGGTAATTTTTAAATCGATTTTACCATTCGCTCATACTTAAGTTATAAAACGAACAAAAAGTTTAAAATTTATATAATATGCTATAGGCAGTGGAATATTTGTGAAAAGTTAAAAGTTATACTGACGAATAGTTCTAGCTTCTCGGCTGTAAAATATTAATGTTCGTCATATTCTTGTTATGGGTAATGGGGTGATAAATATTCTTTATTTATTGGATCTGCTTGGTAAAGCCTAACAATAAGTATTCAAATCATAATTCTATTTAAAACTTAAGAAGCTCAAGAATGTGGTTGAGCTTTTTTGGTAGAACGTTGCTCTCTAGTAGGCTGGTAGATCACTTCTTTTTAAACGTGTTTGATTGCAGGGATTTGGCAAGACATTAGCCAATGGGTTTGGATGTTCGCGAAGTTTAGAAATACACATCGACATATGTATTTTTTTATTTATTTTTGAAATATTTCTTAATATAAACACATAAAGAACCAAAAAAAACAGTGTTTTTTAAAGCAAACATTTATATAGTCTGTAAGTTGATGAGTTTTGTGATAATCACAACAACAAAACAAGTAAGGAAGGGCTAAGTTCGGGTGTCACCGAACATTTTATACTCTCGCATGGTAAAGTGATAATCGAGATTTCATAATACGTCATTTACATATTTTTCAAATACCGTATTTGTGTAAAGTTTTATTCCGCTATCATCATTGGTTCCTAATGTACATACATATATACTCGTATTATACAGAGAAGGCATCAGATGGAATTCAAAATAGCGTTATATTGGAAGAAGGCGTGGTTGTGAACCGATTTCACCCATATTTCGTACATGTCATCAGGGTGTTAAAAAAAAATTATATACCGAATTTCATTGAAATCGGTCTAGTAGTTCCTGAGATATGGTTCTTGGTGCATAAGTGGGCGGCGCCACGCCCATTTTCAATTTTTAAAAAAAGGCTGGGTGCAGCTTCATTCTGCCACTTCTTCCGTAAAATTTGGTGTTTCTGACGTTTTTTGTTAGTCGGTTAACGCACTTTTAGTGATTTTGAACATAACCTTTGTATGGGAGGTGGGCGTGGTTATTATCCGATTTCTTCCATTTTAGAACTGTATATGGAAATACCTGAAGAAAACGACTCTGTAGACTTTGGTTGACAGAGCTATAGTAGTTTCCGAGATATGTACAAAAAACTTAGTAGGGGGCGGGGCCACGCCCACTTTTCCAATACAATTGCGTCCAAATATGCCCCTCCCTAATGCGATCCTTTGTGTAAAATTTCACTTTAATATCTTTATTTATGGCTTAGTTATAACACATTATAGGTTTTCAGTTTTCGCCATTTAGTGGGCGTGGCAGTGGGCCGATTTTGTCCATCTTCGTATTTAACCTTCTTATGGAGCCAAGAAATACGTGTACCAAGTTTCATCATGATATCTCAATTTTACTCAAGTTACAGCTTGCACGGACGGACGGACGGACAGACGGACGGACAGACAGACGGACGGACGGACAGACAGACATCCGGATTTCATCTCTACTCGTCACCCTGATCACTTTGGTATATATAACCCTATATCTGACTCTTTTAGTTTTAGGACTTACAAACAACCGTTATGTGAACAAAACTATAATACTCTCGTTAGCAACATTGTTGCGAGAGTATAATAAACAGAAACGCACCAAAACTAAATTATCCTGAAAATGAAAGCAAAAAAAATATTCGACAATTACGCAGAAGAGCGAATTCCAATGATTAACGGTGAAAGTGACGATCGGTTTGAATATTTTCTTTAACATTGTTATGCAGCATTCAATTTAGAAGCGGTATTTAAAGTAAATAAGTGAAATGGTAAACATGGGTCGCAAAAAACAAAAAGTGTCTGAGGAAATCAAAAATCTGATCGTTATACATTTTAAAAGTGGATTAACCGAAACTAAAATAGCCGAACTAGTTGATAGGCCGCGAACAACTGTCCATTATATTATAAAAAAATGGAAAGAGAAAAAGTCGGTTGAAAATCATCCAAGGTGTGGTCGCCCAAAAGCCTTAACTAAAGCAGACGAACGTTGGTTGGTTCGCCAGGTCAAGAAAGAACCAAAAACAAATGCCACGGTTCTCTCCAAAACTGTTCAAGAAAACCTAAATATAGATGTGACACCCCAAACCATTCGCAATTATTTGAAAATTAATGACTGCAGAGGAAGAGTTGCGCGCAAAAAGCCATATATCTCTAAAAAAAATAGATTGGAAAGATTAAGGTTTGCAAAAACGTACACGAATAAGCCCGCCGAATTTTGGAATAAGGTGATATTTGCAGATGAGAGCAAATTCAATCTTTTTGGATGTGATGGTAAAGTTATTGTGTACAGGAAACCCAATACAGAATTGGAAGAGCGAAGTACTGTGGCAACTGTGAAACACGGAGGTGGAGGCGTTATTATTTGGGGGTGTATGTCGGCAGCAGGAGTTGCAAATATGGAGCCAATTCGCCAAATCATGAACCACATGCAATACATTGACATTTTGAAGAGAAACTTACGAACTAGTGCAGAAAATCTCGGAATCGGAGCGACTTTTCAGTTTTACCAAGATAACGACCCAAAGCATTCCGCACTAAATACAAAGCTTTGGCTTTTATACAATTGCCATGGAGTAATTAAAACTCCTGCTCAAAGTCCAGATTTAAATCCCATAGAGCATCTATGGGATCATTTAGAAAGAAGGCTGAGGCAGCGCCATTTTACGAACAAAACCCAAATGGAACAGATACTAATGGAAGAGTGGTACAATATAGACCCATCCTTAACAAGAAAGTTGGTCGAATCAATACCAAGATGTTTAAAAGAAGAAGTCCGAAGTAAAGGAAGAGCTACGCGGTATTAAAAAGTAATTTTTTGTTTTCAAACTTGGATTTTACATGAATTGTCGAATATTTTTTTTGCTTTTATTTTTGGAGTAATTAAGTTTTTGTGCTTTTTTGTTTAGTTTTGTAATTTTTATTATCATAAAACTAATCAATTTACAAAATAAATAAATTATTGCTTTCAAAAACACTGTTAATCGGGTTTTTATTTCTTTATATTATGGAATATTTTAAAAATACATAAAAATATGCATATGTCGAATACTTTTTTTGGCCAGTGTATATCTTATTCTGCTGTCCTCTATCTCCTTCTTTACCATAGGAATATCAAGATCTTCGTGAATGTTTTCGTTACGCTTGTACCGTGGTGACCCCGTGATTGTTCTAAACTTTTAGATTGGGACCCTTGTATTATATAAATGTTGGTGGCACAAGTCCCCGTGAATTGTTCTAAACATTTTAGATTGGAACCCTTGTATTATGTAAATGTTGGTGGCACAAGTCGTACCCCACAGTTGAATGCCACACATCCAAATCGGTTTTATGATTGCATTGTACAACAGGACTTTGTTGTCTATACTAAGTTTAGAATTTCTGTTTAAAAGCCAATTTAAATTTGCTCTAATACTCTTGATGCTCTGATGGGGAATTTGTTACGGCTTACTAGAGCTGTGTTATCCACAAAAGTGGATGTTAATACGTCAGCAGTTGTTGGAATGTCTGCTGTATATATTATTGGGCCTAGCACGCTACCCTGAGGTACACCTTTAACTGTAAATTTCCTGTTTCTTAAATATGTCTGCAAAGCTTTATGGAATTCGTAAGGTAAAACGTTTGTGATTTTTCAGAAAAGGTCTTCATGCTAGACCTTATCGAACGCCTGAGCTACATTGTTATAAAGAATACTATTTCCAAAGAATTTTAATACGAATATTTATAAATTGAGTTTTCCAAAGAATTGTTTGTCCAAGTGCATTTTCGCTAACGAAAATGCAACAGTTAACAAAATGTACCATTAATTTGTAAATTTTTAATAATTTGTATTTATTGTTCATTCAAGTGCATTTCCGCTAACGAAAATACAACAGTTAACAAAATGTATAATAACTTTATTATTATTAATTGTATTACTTTGCAAAATGCACAAGACACATTTCCAGAGAATTGTTATGCAAACATTTATTTTTAAGTTGTTGCAAGAAAGCAAAATATTAGTATTTAAGAAAGCACGAAATAAAACGAAAGGCTGATTATCGATTAAACCTCCAACCCAGTTGTTTTATTTTTTTCGTTGTTCATCACTTCGGTGAAAAAAGTGGCGCAGTCGGTAGGATACCCGTGTATCCTTGTGTGTAAAAATTTAAAATCAAGTTACATAAGAAAGGATATTGAATATTTCTATATTCGTAACGGGTAGAAAAAAAATAAGAACAACGAATCCTTTAAAACATACAAAATAATTTTTGCAAAAAATGAAAGTGACATTTGAACTTCATAAGATTGAAGAACGAATCCTTTAAAACATACAAATTTTTCGAAAATAATACAAGAAAGGGGGTGAAGAAAAGGGTAAAAAAGATTTACTCTTATCGATGATAATTTCAGACAACAACCTAAATATAAAGATATACCCATATTAACAACTCATCAGCCAACTGCACATCCTAATCAATTTTAAACTCAACACAGTGACAATTTTTTTTTCCATCCTTGGAAACACATCCAGATCAACTTCAAACCCAACACAGAGCCAGACAGACAGCAATATAATATTCAACAACAACATCAGAAAGTGAGAATCCGATTAACTATATTATATATAATTAGTATTATTATTAAATGTATGTAACTTAAAAAATTAGCGTAGAGTAAGAAATTGAAAGAAAATTATTATATATGTATGTACGTCTGGAAAACAAGAAATCAAAAAGTTGCAAGAATTCCTAAATAAAGTAACCTTGATAAAAACCCAAGCAAAGAAACATTATTTAAACATATTATTAGAGAGAATTTCGTTTTTCTTAGTCCCGAACCTATAAAAAAAAAAACAAAAAAAGGGAAATAAAATGGCAGTACCAGTTCAAAACATTCTTACTATAAACACTTTAAAATATCTTAATAACTTACCTGAATTCTGTGGCGACTCAAGAGACCTACAGACATTCACCACACTTATTAACCGAATACACCCACACCTACAAACATATGACGAACTGTCCCAACTAGTTTTTTCGGACATAATAAAATCAAAGCTAAAAGGAAGAGCAAGACAGGCAATAGAAATAAACTGCCACGCGACCTCATGGACAGAGATTAAAAACATACTACAGAATAATTTCGGGGATAGACGTTCTTGCGAAGAACTCTTTGACGAATTACGAAGCGTGACCTTTAGAACAAACACTTTAGATTTTTACAATGACATGAAAACCTGGTTACACAGGTTAAATAACAAATTAGTAACCATTTTAGGAGAAACCGAAGCAACTAGAGAGAGTGCGATGAACAACAAGCGCACTGCCCTCAATATCTTTAAAAACAAACTTCCTGAACCAATGAAATCAATCCTTTTCTGTAGGAACCCAGAAGACTTGGAACATGCTATGGGCATACTGTTCCAAGCCGGGTACGCACATACAGGGAACAATAACGTGAACAACAGCATAGAATTTAAAACTCATTCAAGTAATAGGAATACTGACTATAGAAAAAATACACAATACAATAAAAAAGACAGTAGGAATAGAACATAGTACGGGAATTCCCAACAACTATTCAACTGAAGGAATTTCCAACCAATGCCCCAAAATAACGGAAGAAATGACCAACAATCCCAACCATACCAACAAGCAAACCCACAAAACCCCAGTCCTCAAAACCCATCCTTCCAGAGACCAAATTTCAGAAACCAACCGGAACCTATGGACATAGGAAAAATTGAAGTGGCTGAAAATTTTCAGGAATCAGACTCAAGAATAAATTACCATTTATAATAATAAAAACAAAGATAGGTTTTATAAGACTTATAATAGACACAGGCGCAACAAACTCCATTTTAAATCCAGGTATCTGCGACCCCAAAAGAATTCATCCAACTAGCCCACTTTTAATTAAAACTCTCCAACATCGAATTTACGTTGACAAAAAGGCAATAGTACCCATGTTCGAAGAATTTAGCGACATTGGAACTAATAAACCAATAGAATTTTATATAATAAAATTTCATAACTTTTTTGACGGTCTAATAGGTAACGATATATTGAGACCACTAAATGCCTGTATCGATTATAGAAAGAACGAAATAAACATCGGTAACAAGACACTCCCTATGCACTTCGAAAACGAAAACTTAAATGAAAGAAAGATAGTAGTACCAGATGACTCTGACCTAGTATATTATAAGGAAGAAAACGGCGGAAACATTGTAAGAGAGGGAATTTTAAATGTAAGAAATCAAGAAGCAAAGGTAAACTTACTATCTGAAACCAATCGGGTGACTACGCAAAAAGTAGATCACGAAATTTTAATCGAAAATAAAGAATCTAAACCATTGGCTGACCAAATAAGAATAGGACACTTGAACCCCGAGGAAAGATCACAATTGTTGGAAATAATAAAAGGATATCGTGATATTTTTTTCCAGGAAAATGAAGGACTTTCATTTACTTCAGCAATAAAACATAGAATTAGAACTACATACAAACAACATACCTATATTTTCTAAGTCATATAGGTACCCGTACGTATATAAGGAAGAAGTCACAGATCAAATCCAAGAAATGTTAAAACACGGGATAATTAGGAATAGCAATTCCCCTACTCAGCCCCAATTTGGATCGTGCCAAAGAAGGCCGATGCCTGCGGGAAACCAAAGTGGAGACTTGTAATCGACTATCGTAAACTGAACGTAGTAACGATTGATGACAAGTTTCCTATCCCGAACATAGACGAGATTCTTGAAAAACTTGGAAGAAGCCAGTACTTCACTACGCTCGATCTGGCGAAGGGTTTCCACCAAATCGAGATAGAGGAAGAAGACATCCACAAAACTGCATTTAGTGTCGAAGGAGGGCACTATGAATTTCTCCGAATGCCTTTCGGACTAAAAACAGCCCCTGCAACGTTTCAGAGATTGATGAATAATCTACTCCAAGATTATATTAACAAAATCTGCCTAGTATACCTGGACGATATAATCGTATTTTCAACATCCTTACAGGAACATATGAACTCACTTAGACTTATATTCTCAAGATTACAGGAGGCAAATTTAAAAGTCCAGCTAGCTAAATCAGAATTTCTAAAAAAGGAAACAGAGTTCCTTGGGCACATAATTACAACGGAAGGAGTCAAGCCCAATCCTAAGAAGATAGAATGCGTTGTTAACTTCCCAATATCCAAAACAGCAAAACAGATCAAGCAATTCTTAGGGCTCACAGGCTACTATAGGAAGTTCATAAAGAACTACTCGGCTATAGCTAAACCAATGACTAGGTGCTTAAAGAAAGATTCACAGATAAATATAAATAACTCGGACTACGAAAAAAGTTTTAACACCCTCAAGACCCTACTAAAACACATTATCCAACATTAACATACCCAGACTTTTCTAAAACATTTACATTGACAACAGACGCGAGTAATTACGCTTTGGGAGCGGTACTTTCGCAAGATAATCATCCAATATGCTATGCCAGTCGCACCCTTAACCCTAGAACCATAATATGCGTAAATTTTACGCATATATAATTTTCAAATTGTGTTTGCACAAGTGTGCCATGACGTAACGGTACCCAGCGCCGGCAGTGCTTGTAGCAATTAGTTTTATATATGCAGGAATGAGAAAACCCAGCAAATGTGGTCATTTGAAGGTTTGAGAGCAAGTGCAGCACAAGTCTATGCGTAAAATTTACGCATTGTTGGTAAAAAGCGAAAAAATCGAATACGTAAAATTTACGCTATTATTGGTAATAAGTGGAATAATTATTCGTAATAAAAGTATACAACTGTTGTGCAAATTTTATGTAGGCTTGTTTTCACTGACGAAATGGCAGCTGGAAAACCGTGTTTTTCAAAACAAAAATTTGATGATGACGATATAGAGGTTATTCTGCATGATGAAGATTTTAGTGATATCAGTGGAGATGGAGAAGAGGAAAATGAAGATTTCGATAGCGATGATAGTTTGGCCGATATGAGCTATTTTCCTGATCCAATTGATAAAGCAGAGCTAGAAAAAGAACTAGAAGTTGTCTGGTCTGAAAAAAGAAAAACAGCAACGGCATTGGAGGGGAATAAGCAGACAAAAATAAAACGTAAAACTTTAACATTGCCAAATTTGGAACAAGAGTTGGATAACCAACTTGCGGAAATTGGGGAAAATAGTCAAATTTTGGACAAAAACGGTCACATTTGGAATAATTTTCCAATAAAACGTGAATACGGTAAATGCGCAGCACGAAATATTATATACATTCGGCCAGGTAATAAAATAATAATGAGAGAAGTACACTTTCGTACATCTACACTAAATATTTACAGGACCATCGGGTAACGCCAAAGAAGCCATGGAACCAAGCGATGCATTTAAACTGTTTATTAGTGACGAGATATTGAATATTGTTTTATACCATACAAATGCCAAAATTTCTCAACTAAGAAATAAATATCAATCAAGAAATGCCACGGTTTCAAATACAAGTCTTATGGAATTGAAAGCCTTGTTGGGTTTGCTGTATTTGTCTGCTGTTTTGAAGAGCAACCATCTATCAACTGATATCTTGTTTGACACTTCTTATTCGGGCGGTCGATATAGAGCGACAATGAGTAGACATAGATTCGAGTTTCTTCTAAACTCACTTCGTTTCGACGATATGACTACAAGAGAAGAGCGGAAGAAAAAGTCAATTTCTGAAATTTGGGATATTTTTGTTGATAGTTGTACAAAGAATTTTAAGCCTGGTTCCTATGTAACCATCGATGAGCAACTTGTTGGTTTTCGAGGTAGATGCCCATTTAGGATGTATATTCCGAACAAACCAAATAAATTCGGAATAAAAATTGTAATGGTCTGCGATGTCGCTACAAAATACGTTATTAACGCAGAGCCGTATCTCGAAAGTCTACTAATACACAAGGAAAACAACTAGCCAATTACTTTGTTGAAGGACTGACGAAACCTTTGCATGGAAGTAACCGGAATATAACAATGGACAACTGGTTTACGAGCATCCCTTTGGCAACAAAACTGTTAAGTAATCCCTACAGTATGACAATTGTTGGCACACTACGTAAAAATAAAGCTGAAATACCACCGGAATTACTTGACACTAAGTCACGGCAGTGTGGCTCATCCCGATTCGTTTACAATGAGAATATGACTTTAGTGTCATTCCAGCCAAACCAAAATAGGAATGTACTATTACTTTCAACGATGCATATTAATGGAGCGCTAGACCCAACCACAAAAAAACCTGAAATTATACTCACATATAATTCGACCAAAGGCGCAGTTGACACTTTTGATCAGATGACTCAAAATATTTGCTGCAACAGAAAGACGAAACGGTGGCCACTTTGTTTCTTTTACAATATGTTAAATATTGCTTCAGTTAATGCCTACGTTTTATATAGTCACAATGTAACACGAAACGGTCTTAAGCCTATGAGTAGGTCAAAGTTTGTACTTAAACTTCATGAAGAACTCACACAACCGTGGCAAGAGGAACGATTGCTAAATACACGGTTGCCTACAAAATTAAAAGAAAAAATAAATGAAATAATAAAAACTAACAACCCAATAGGTTCAATAGTTAGTCAAAAAGCTTCTCCGCAAAAGGCGAAAAGGAAATACTGCACATTTTGCCACTACACACAAAAAGACGATTTACTACAACATATTGCTCTGTATGCAAATCATCAGCAATTTGGTGAACATCAAATTAAAGTTTGTAAAAACTGTGTTAATGAAATTTAATCTATTCCTTCTCTTTTCTTTAATAAAATGAACTGAATTTTCTTTTAAAATCTTATACTTTATTTTAAAAATAAATTGTTTGATAAGAATTATCAATTTAGACTGCAAAATGGCTCAAAATCGGGTTATATTAGGCGGATTCTCATTTCTGCGTAAAATTTACGCATAGTTGGTCTTAACGTAGTATAGAATGACGTTATGGTTCTAGGGTTAATGAAACAAATTATAGCACAATAGAGAAGGAATTATTGGCAATCGTATGGGCTACAAAATATTTTAGGCCATACCTTTTTGGTCGTAAGTTTATAATAGAGACAGATCACAAGCCACTGACATGGCTCTTTGCTATAAAGGAACCAAATTCAAAACTTGTTAGGTGGAGATTAAGACTATCTGAATACGTTTATGATATTAGGTACAAGAAAGGAACAAAGAATAGTAATGCCGACGCTTTGTCAAGAATTGAAATTGAACCCAGCATTAATACACTAGAGTGCGACAGGGGAACGATAAAAAGTACTACTTCACCAATTAATATGTTTAAAAATCAAGTAGTTATAATGAAAACTACCTCTGGATCATTAAGAATAAAAAATAAATCTGTTTTTAAAAATAAAAGAAGAATAATTTCTATGAAGGAAATGGACAGGGAAACAGCAAATACAATACTAAAGAATCATTTTAATCCAACACAACTGAATGCTATTTTTATCGAAGACGAATTTTATATTATGTTTAAAACTGTTTACGAAGAATTATTTTCAAATAACCCAAATTTTAAAGTACTTAGATCTACACTCATGACGGAAGACATAGAAGACGAAAATCGATTAACTGAAATTATTAAAAACGAACATCTTGACAAAAACCATAGACGAATTCAGGCAGTATATAAAGAATTAATTACGCGAATTTACAATCCTTAATTAAAACAAAGGATAACTCAGTTCATAAATAACTGTGAAATTTGTAACTTAGAAAAATACGATAAGAAACCCCCGAAGATCCCTTACAAAATTACAGAAACTCCATCCAAACCTCTGGAAACATTACATATAGACGTATTTTATACTTTAGTTAAGAAACTTTTTATGACAGCAATTGACAAATTTTCGAAGTTCGCGTTAGCATTTCAAATAAAGGAGTTGGACAGAATTTAAATTAAAACTTTTGCTGATAATTAATACTTATGGGAAAATAAATAAAATTGTTGTGGATAATGAACTAGGCTTTAAAGCTATACCGATACAAGAATTTTTGAAAAAGGAGAACATAGATATTCACTATACTTCCAATACATTTGACATTGAGAGACTACACAACACAATCAATGAGCACATACGCTTGTTAAGGCACGATAAAGAAAACAAAGACGAAAGTATAGAAGATAAAATGATAAGAATAATAGGCTTTTATAATAATACAATACATAGCACGACCGGCATCAAACCGATTGATTTTGTAAATGGCAAAGTACATGAAGATAGATACATAAAAATTCTTGATCTTATAAATTCAAAGTAAGAAAAGTACATTCAGAAGTTAAATGAAAACCTAAAGGATATAGAATTAGAAGGCGGACCAAATTACATTAGAGAGATAAGAGGGGGTAAAAATCACAGAAAATACAGGAAAATTAATGCTGAAAAAATAGATGATGACCACTTACAGATAACAGGACATAAATATTATAAAGCTCACGTTAGACCTAAGAAGAAATACCAAGACAAGAGTAACCCCAAAATCAAAGCTACAATTAAATAAATGTAGTTTTTTTTAGATGATTAAATGGATCATAATGATGGCAACACTTACCCCAACATTCAAGACTCAAACTATAGACTTACAGGACGTATCGAACAATAATGGATACATACCGATAAAAACAGGAGAGACTAAAACTGTAGAACACTACATAAAAGTACTACACATAATAAACACCACAGAATACGAACAAACTATGGAAATAATCAAAACCAACATTGACATCCTAAAGATATCCAGCAGCGAATCAAAAGAATTAATAAATACAATAAATAAGAACTTTATGCTATTAAGAGCAAAAATAGAAAACCTTAACCCACATTTCCGAAGGAAACAGGCTCTCTTAAACATTATAGGAAAGGGTCTAAAAATTATTGCAGGTACAATGGACAGTGACGATGAAGAACAAATAACTAAAGCTCTTAAATTACTACATACGAACGAAGAAAACTTAACTAACGAAATGAACAAACTAAATTATATAAACAATGTCATGAAGTCCCAAATCCAGAATATAACTAACCACATAAACTAACAGCAAAACATTATCGGGGACTACTTAATCAAAGTCAAGAATATTATAGGGAAAAAATTTTCAACCATAGAGGACGAGATAACGTTTATAGAGCACATATACCAGATTAACAACGACATCTCACTCCTACGGCATCACGTAGACGACATTGAACAGATTATTTTCTCCGGGAAACTGGGAATCATCCCCACAGATATTCTCAGCCAAACCGAACTCGAATTAATTACAGACTTCGACAGTTCTACTAATATTAAAGTAGCCATAGCACTTCACGAAGGTAACATTATAATAATTCTCTCTGTACCACAATATTCGCAAGACTCACTATCCATGGTGACATTCGTACCCATTCCTGACAAAAATAATAAATCCATAAAGGTTAACCACTCTGATGTTCTCATAGATTTAGAAAGCAATATTTATAGCACATATATTAAAAATAATCTAAAAAGAAATCTTATAAAAATGAACGATGATTGTTTAAACAAAATACTAAACTTTGAAGAAGCTAATTGCAAAATGCAAACATTAAATACACAAGAGATAAGCGAAATAATTCCTGGTGTACTAATTCTTAAACATTTTAACAGCACAATATCCCATAACTGCAACAAAGCTAAATTAAACATTTAAGGAAATTATTTAATTAAATTCGAAAATTGTGAAATAAACACGTTAAACAAGACAAAGACAATAGTAATACAACACTAGCAGACATAAAAATTGAATATTTATATCTGAAGCAAATAGAATACGAAGAAACACTGAAAAATATACTATATACAGATAAGAACTCAAAAATACTTAGTTTTGGTATAGATATCTCAATTATTATATCAATATGTATCTTAGTTATTTTTATATACCTCTTTAAGAATACAAAAACATATATTCCAAATGTACAATTAAAAAATGAAACTACTATAAACAATCCGGCAAAGATAATATAATTTCGTCGGAGCCTCAAACTAACGGTGGGGGTGTTATAAAGAATACTATTTCCAAAGAATTTTAATACCAATATTTATTAATTGAGTTTTCCAAAGAATTGTTTGTCCAAGTGCATTTTCGTTAACGAAAATGCAACAGTTAACAAAATGTACCATTAATTCCGAAGAATTTTAATAATTTGTATTTATTGTTCATTCAAGTGCATTACTTTGCAAAATGCAAACATTTATTTTTAAGTTGTTGCAAGAAAGCAAAATATTAGTATTTAAGAAAGCACGAAATAAAACGGAAGGCTGATTATCGATTAAACCTCCAACCCAGTTGTTTTATTTTTTTCGTTGTTCATCACTTCGGTGAAAAAAGTCTACATCTTGAAAAATAGCCTGAAAGTACTCTCTGTGCTTTCCTGATTTCTTCGTAATTCTATTTAGCATGAAAATCGAATTAATGCATTAGTATTATATTATTTTCGTGGAGGAAAGGAGGGGGGATAGTAACATTTTAAAATATTGTAGAAATACAGGGACACATAGTTTACTGTAGGTAGACGGCTGTGTTAAGTCTAAGTCTTAGTTATTACATCATTAAATTCTCTTCTATTTTGATCAATGTCTCTTCCTGTATTTATTTTGCAATCAATATTGATGTGGCTACTGATATATTTTCTACACTTCAAGCAGTTTTAAGAGAGGTTAGAGAAACTTTTGGCTCAAATATCATGGGCTGTTCGTATAACTTTATTAGCACAGGAGAATGATCAAATGATAAGACTGTACATTAGAGTGGGTAAATTTTTTTCTTGACAAAGCGGTTATCAAAATCGTAAGCTACGATGAATTCTAAGAAAATTTGCGCAAGAAGCCATGGGTCTAAAATGAAAATCGAGCTTCCGGTTTTTAGCGAGAAAATTTCGTATATTGTATTTTGTAAAAAAAAATCCAATTCCTATTCCACTATCAATTGTGTGCTTGTTTTGTAGCTATCGAAGCAGAAAATTCGACAGTACAGAAATTTTTTATAGGGGGCGTGGCACTGCCCACTTATGAATTCATATTTATATCTCTGGAACCACCCCACCGATTTCGTTCAAATTTGATATACATATTACACAATGCCTACTTAAGGGATGTCTGGAAAATGATCGAAATCGGATAATAACCACGCCCACCTCGCATATAACGGAAATTTTTGAAAACACAAAAGATCGGAAATTTGAATAACTGTTTAAGGGAAACATCTTGAGTTTGGTATTCGGTGTTGTATTGCAGCCAAAAATCCGACTATATGAAAATTTTGGCATGTCACCACCCTCTTTTGAGTGCATACATAAATCTCTGGAACTACTTTATCGATTTCGTCTAAATTTGGTACACATTTTAGATTGTACCTAGTTAGGTGAGATTATGAAAATGATTAAAATTGGGCAAAAACTACGGACACCTCCCATATATCGGTATTTTTTTGTACGGTCACTGCTTTATGTTTTCGACTCTAGTAGTTGTTACTATTTTCCATTTCATTTATTGAAAAAAAAAAAAAACAAAATGAAAAGTTTCTCGTTAAAAACCGGAAGCTCCATTTTGATTTTAGACCCATGGTTTCTTGGCCAAATTTTCTTAAAATTCATCGTCGTTTACGATTTTGATAACCGCTTGGTGCATTTTTTTTGCTCCATACAAATTGACCCCACTCTACTGTACATGTATCAGTTGCCATAAGCGATAGATCGCTTATTAACTTCAGCAAAATCAATTAAGTCTGGTATTTTTTTCTATCACTGAGCCAGTATGTCGGCTTACCAGGATATGTTATATCCAGGTTATTATGCTTAGTCATAATAGTGTAGTACGGCTGTCGTCCTTTCGGATTAATAAGACGTGAGCCCCAGTACGTGTGTTTTGCGTTGTTATCTCCACCTTCTAGAAATATTTGACCTAGAGTTCCAAAAAAGTCTTTAAAATCGCTATCTGTAATTTTAAAACGATGTGGACAGAATACGTATGGCTATATAATAATGTAAGGTTTATGTCACAACCCCGATTTTTGTGTGATATTGTTGTATCTTGTAACTGTGTTGTAGCATGAGATTCTAGAGCATAGTGGTTATTTGTTACTAGATGAGTTTTTGATATAAGCATTACATCTATATATTTTTGAGACAGAAATTAATAATCTCTAATTTATGTAGGATAACACCGTTAGCATTAAATATACAGATATTTAGAACGCTCCTTTCTTTCTTTATAAATTTTGCAGCATTTGATTTTGTAATTTTATTAAATCTTGGATCATGTTTTGCATGGTAGACATACATAAATTGTGTCATACACTGTGTAAAATTTAGGATCATAGTTTCAATACCTCCATTTGGAGGATTTTCCATCAGCTGCGTTTGTACAGTGTTGCCTTTCACTGCATTTGCATAGGTTCCTTGCATAGGATTACTATTAAAAGTAATAAGATTTGAACTTTTATCTGATATTGCTATAATTTCATTACGGGGTGTTTGCAGCGTTTGAAAAGCTACGCTACTCCCGTAGCATTTGCTATTTGCTACCGCTCTCTCTTTGACGGGAGCCATAGCAGAACAATGTAAAAGTATGTGTTCTGCTCTGCTCGGAGTTTTGTTAGGTAAAAACTTTAGCTGTAGCAATAGCCAAAAATGAAGTGCTGTGCTCTGCTCTGGCGTAGCGGTAGCAAAAAATTGGGAGTGGTAGTAGAGTAGAACTAATGCACATGCTAAACATACAAGTGCTGTAGCGCATGAAAATTTTAACTAGCTCTGCTCTACTGGATGTTTGTAACATTTGGTTACGACGTGCTTGAATGTTCTTGACAACTTCGATTTCAAATCTTTACATATAGGACAACCCCTGTAGTTAGCAGTGTGATTTCCTCTACAATTGCTTCATTTTTTATTTAAATCATCTTTCCTAAGGGTGCATTTAGAAATGGGATGTAAGTCACCACATACCACACAAACACTTCGTAGAGTGCAATATGATTTGGTATGCCCATATTCTTGGCAGTTAGTACATTGTACCGGACCGTTCTTTTTGTGTGGTTTTTCAACAGTTACTCTACGATGCAGCAAATATTTCAGATTATATATAGGATATGTTTCTTCCGCATTGGCCTTGATATTTTGCTTCTATTAAATATATTTACAACAGTTTTAATACCAAAACCACATTTTTCTAATGCTTCTTTAACTTCACTAGAGTCTATGGTGGACTCTATACCCTTTATAACAACAGCTAGGCCCTTAGAGCTCTTCAGTTGATATGAAAAATAGTTCTGGTTTTTATTTGACAACAATTTAACTATTTCCATAAAACTTTTTTCAGTGTAGGGCCTTACCGCTACGCTCGCGTAAATATATTGGAGGTGTTTCGGCATTAACGACTGTTGTGGTACCTTCGCATCGTCGTCTGAACTCTTGCTTAGTAATAGGGTCCATACACGACACACATGTGCGTTCGATTTGTGTGAATTCGTTTCGCCCATACACGACACACAAATCCATTTTGCGTTCGTTCTTCACACAGTGAACATGTGCGACAGGCATGCGAAACATTTCTTCGAATTTATTTCTAATGTAGCACTTTTTTCGATTTCTTTGTATTTCGTTAATAAGTTATTCCAACTTTTATTTTTATATTTATCACTTTTCGTTTGCCAAATTGCCAATTAATTTTTTATAAGATCAATAAATTTCGTATCAGAATCTTGATTAAGGGGGGAACCTGCTTTAGAAGCTTCAAACAATCGATTTTTTTTTTGCTTAAATCTCTTCAAAAGTTATCTAACAATATTTCCCAAAGTTACAGATTGGAATTCGTAATATTGTCGAAGCTAGAAGGGAAATAGTGACCGAGCGTCTAGCAGATATATGAATGAGCGCTTGGGCAAAAAGCGAAAATTTTGAAGTGCGATTTCTCCGTTTTTCATTTTTACGATTTTTCTTAATTGGCGGGCAGGATAGAAAAAAAACTAAACGTCGTATGGAATTAGGGCAAAGTTTATTATCATTGGCATAAAACTATCTTCTATTTAAACTAAAAAAAATTAAGAAAAGTCAAGTTTTAACATATTTTTAAACAACATATGTAAAGTAAAATTTTTTTGGTCAAAGCCCATTTTTTATTCAATTAAAAAAAAAATTGTAAAATTTTACATTTTTTTTTGAAATTTTCTTAGTTTAACTAGAAGATATATTATTAAAAAATATGAATCTCTTTGAATTTTTTGTATCCGATAGAAATTTCGACCTGCATTCTGCCCACCGTCCGAAATATGCACATGCGAGATGCATCGGGGAATTACTTCCCAAAGGCAGAATATCAAAGATTTCGTATCCAAAAAATTTGTGAAAGATGTTCAAATATATAACTACGGTATTCTTATTTGGTGTGTCGCCTTGAAGTTTTTTAGGACGGACCGCTAACTTTGAAGAACTTAATTTCCTTTTTATATTAACGTAACGGTCAATGCCAGTTTGTACAGACTGACCTTTTTTTATTGGTACATTCTCACCATGCGTTATATTATTCTTCGCTGCCTGCCTGCTTGCTGGTACCTGCTTAGTGGTTGGTGTGGTGACGTTTGTTGCTGGCCGTTGTTGACTGCCGGTCTCTGCTCAGTTGGTCGCTGCGATGATTCATCCTTCTTACCGTTGCCTTGTTTGTTGGTAGGAGCTGAATTCGCAGACTCGACAAAGCCAAAGTAGGCATTCAGAGAATTCTTACGGCCTTGTTGGTGGGATTGCGCTGCGCTCATGCTTTTCTTTTTGTTTTATTTCGCACTTTTTTGTTATTTTATTATGTTTATTGTTTTAATTTTTTGTGATTTTTATGTATTGATTATGACTTTTGGCGTTATTGCCTGTTGTTCTCTTTTGATCACAAAACAAATTTCGCAAAATTCGCACTTCAGTTGTAAAATTAGCACAAAAGAAATTAAATACGAAACGAATTGATTTATTAATAATATCCATTTTTACAATAATTAAACATCGCTTATTTTTTATACTCTTGCAACCAGTTGCTACAGATAGGGATGCAAACATCGTGAAATGAAACATCGATGGTTCGATGTATCGATGTTTCTTCAAACAACATCGAAATCAAAAACATCGGCCATTGAAACATCGATGTATCGAAACATCGATGGATTTTTGAACTTTTTTAACGTATTTTATTAGTGAGGATAAAAAGCTTTCAGAACCATAAATAAGGGAAATTCAGTAGTACGCCTTTAATTGATATTTATTTCAGCTACCTATTAAAAGCTTTTCTCAATAAATAAAAGATACAAATAGTTTTTGAACAAACAACAAATTATTTATTTAAAACAGAATTTAAAAGCAACAATTTGGAAAGTCTTTTCCCTGTCAAGCGATTTCTTTGCTGTGTGATCGTTGCTCCAGCTTTAGAAAACAGTCGTTCACTAGGGACTGAAGTGGCCACAATGGATAAATATTTGGCAGCTTGTTTATACAATTCAGGAAATACTTTTTTCATATCATGCCACATTTCTGTTGGATTCTGATTGATATAAGCAACAGCTAATCCAAGATACATTTGCCCTTCAACTTCCGTTGTTGTTATAGCAGATAAATTGGAAAACTTACATTTCATATTTTGGTGGGCCAACTGTTTATGAAGGCTCCAAATATCAAACGGGTTTTCTGTTGCATACTCTTCCGAAGATTCCGACGAACTAACGCCATTATTTGCATCCTTTATGAAATTCTAAGGGTATTATTTTTCGCCAACAAGCTTCTATTTAATTTCTACTGCTTATTGGACCATTATCAGTTACACAAGCAGAAACATTATTTATGGAAACGTTCCACTCGTTGAAAAGTTTAAACATAGTTTCTTC
>NW_024395960.1:0-149008 GCF_016617805.1 Bactrocera tryoni | reverse complement strand
AGCTTACATACATATAAACAGGGATGGGCACAACCACAATAAAACGACTCTCACAAAATGGTATTATGTTTGTACATTTACAGGGCGAAAAGCGAATTAGCGGGTATATGCCGGACGGAATATGCGCACGTGCAAATGAATGTATCAAAAGTAAAATTATTTTAGGTTGAGTGGCTATTAGTTTATAGTTGAGTAATTTAGCTTTTAAAAAAGGAGCTGTATGATATCTTGTCGATTCACAATTAGTTTAATTTCATAAATAAAATACGGAGTTTTGTCCGCACTAACCCGTTAAGTCAGTTAAGTTTGGTTTCATCACGCACAGGTCGTTCAGGAGCCATGGTTAAGCAGCAGTGACATTTTTGGATTAAGAACAAGGGGCCACAAGATCTGTGTAGTGAAAGGTTGTTGTTTTTCAGTTATCTTATCTCAGCAACGAAGATGAAGCCACTGTTAGACTCAAAGACAATGTTGTTAAACTCTGGGTTATCTTGGTGCTTGAGCCACCTCCGAATTTGCTGAGGAAAGCTCTGGCAGAGGCCGAGGAGCCGGCGTTATAATTGGCTCAGATACCAAAACTTGTAGACATACCTTTAGGAGTTACTCTGACACAATTGCAATTAACGGGATATATGTACTCACCTCTGTTCCCATAACTACTTCCTTTGGAATGACTCGTAATTAATTCTACATTGGTCAACACCGCCAGCGGTGGGCAACAGGGCATCTGACAGAATTCATAAGCGCGGACAATGGAGTTATGTGCCCTTCCAGAAAATCCTGCCGACTAGTATGTTGTTGCTGCCCAGCCACGGAAGCCATCAAAGGCACATTGAGCTTCACGTGGATATTGGGAATGCAGAGAATCTCTTGGCCTCAACGCTTGGGTCTTTCGGTTCTGTGATAAATGCTATAAATGTTGGTACAGAGTGTAATAGTTTTGCTGACCTAACGGTTGTATGTATCACCTAAAACTAATCCAGATAGATATTGGATTATATACATAAATATTGGATAGTTGAAAAAGTCTTTTAGTATTTTGTCAGTAGATGTCGTTGCAGTCGTATATCTCCAGTGCTACCAATCACATTGTGTCATACCATACAGTGTTGAAAAGGTGAGACTTTAAGCTACATTTAAAAAAATTAAAATCGGGGAAGTTGAGAAAAAGTTACAGCTGTTCAAAAATGAGTGAAAATAATAAAGAAATTCGCTATATTTTGAATTTTTTGTATAAAAAAGGGAAGAATCCCACGCAAACCACAAATGAAATTTGTGTAGAACAAGAATGGTTCGCTCGCTTCTATTATGGAAAAATCGAAATTTCGACTTACAATGATGAAATAATGTCTCTAGCGGAAAATGCCAAAAAGCGGTCGACCAAAATGGTAGGTATTTGTTTAATTATTTTTTTGTCGCATTATCGTATACTCTGTAATGAACTTTCTCTCATCGAAACCAAATTATTACGGTCGCTACAGAGTTTCTTGTAGAAAGGGAACAGAGTAAGCCAGTTTTTCTCAGAATCGCGGTTTTCAAAACGGTTTCCACTCTCAAAGGAAGAGTTTTAAAGATATCTAGTTCCAATTCAAGTTTTTTTGTTTTTAATCTTCCTATTTTTTTTGTTACGAAAACCTGTCGAAAAAAGGCGCAAATTCCGCCACCAATTTACCGAACTCCAAAAAAACCAACTTCAAATTAAAAACCGTTTTGAAATTGTTTGTTTTAGATTAAAATTGTGGCTGCAATCGTGGACATCGTACAGAACCTTTTTATTACGTATCATTTCAACAATTTATTTCACTATTATACAGCCAGTAAATAAACACAAAAAATGCATATTGTGTAGGCCATGAACGTATTTATTTATAAAAAAAACCGAACCGATTAGTTAATTTCAAGGTTGAAAAAAAAAATTCGAGAATATCAGTGATGTTTCGGACAGGGGCGATCCCTTAAAGGAAAGCATAACTAAGCACTAAATTAAGATATAGAACTGTAATTTGGCACAGAGGATCGTACTAAGAGCACCTGTTGGCTGAATTTTTTTTTTTTTAAGTGGAAGTGTCTCTGACTGGCAATAGGTTTAATGTACATATCTTTGAATAACCAAATTTGCTCACGATAAATCCTATAAGAGCCCCTACCGACAGTGTGGATATGAATGAAATCGGTTCATAACCCCGCTCACTCTCATATAACGGTGCTGTTAAAATCTACTAAAAGTGCGATAAATTAATAACCAAATACTTCAGAGACATTTAATTTTACCAGTGAGATGGTATGACAAGTTTATAAGACGCAGTTGTGAAAATTGATCAATAAACTTGGCAACGCCCTCTTTTAGCTGAAATCACATATCTTGAGAGATCGTTTTTTACCAAATTCGGTACATGAAATTACATTCCTGCAGTACAGTACAACCAAGCCTATTTCCCATGTAACAAAATTTTAAATTCCTCTTGATTCTTCAACTTTCCGGTACACAAATCAAGAAGTAACGAGATAAAACTTTGCGCGAATTATTCCTTTGAAGTATGCGACTCTATGATCCAAAATTGTCCGAATCGAACCGAAACTTTTGCAGCTCCTAGGTATCGAATATGCCGACCCAGTACCTTTCGTTGACTTTTGACAAAAAATATCTGTAATGTCTGGTGTCAAAAATGTGTTGAAATCGGGTCAATAATTTTCTTGTCCACCTTCCTTCCTAATATAAAGATTTTCGAACTTCCGGTCATATATGTGCCAATATGTGAGTTATATAAAAAAAATGAGAGAGCGTATTTTACTCACAACAGTATATCTTTGTGACCCATATAGCTAATCTCACGATTTTCGCACATCCGTTTGGCTTTATTCCATATGATCGGTGATTGAATGTGAGCTTTATGAAATTGTTGAACCATCTGTGGATTAGTGTGTTACATTGTACCGATAGATAAAAGCGAGTCAATACTACGCTCAACTCCCATATACTGCTCATAATTGCTTTTATTATACTAACAAGTTATATACCGAATATGTCGGTCAGTGAATACTATTTATATAAAAATTGCATCAAAATATGTTCTCGAATATACAATCAACTCTCCCCTTTATCTGTCCCCAAATTATGGGGTTTAACGCTGAATTAGAATGGTCTAAACCTTATATATCTAATATGTATAAAGCAGTTTTCCACATAAACTCAATATGTTAAATTTAGCATCTTCGAGTTCTGTTCAGCCGAGTTTATATTACATTTCAGCATGATTTTAATATAATTTTAGTTGACACTAAGTAAAATGTAGCAATAATATTAAGTCTAGGTTAATGGTCTTCAATATAAATCAAGAAGATGACAAAGTTGAATAATGATGGTTTAATTCTTTCGCAACATTTGTTAATATAGAATTTTTTCAGCACCTGAAGAAATTTCTCGGCTTTGATTCTCGTAATTGGCAAGAGTATAGAATGTTCGGTTACAACCGAACTTAGCCATTCCTATCTTTTCATTATTAAAGTCGTCGACGGACATTCGTTACATCGAATATTAATGAGCATGCTTTGGATTTCGTTTAGTTTTCTTTAACATATTCGTCATCGAACAGCACTTATGTACATATATGTACACCTATATACTATAGTCCGATTTACATAATATGTATATGGGATAATACAGACTGAAGGACGAAATATACACATATTTTCTACGAAATAATAAAGGAGACGCACAGATTTGGGCATATGGGGTGTAAAAAAACCATACATGCTATACGGCAGAACTATTTTATCCCACATCTCGAAAAGAAAGTTCAGCAGACTATCAAAAACTGTATAGAATGCATAATGCATAATCAGAAGCTGGGTAAAAAAGATGATTTTCTACATTGCATCGACAAAGGTGATATTCCACAATCTACGCTTCATATTGACCATTTGGGTACATTGGATGCGACATCAAAGAGCTACAAATATATTTTTGCTGTCGTGGATGGTTTTTCCAAATATACTTGAATATATCCTACTAAAACTACAGAAACACAAGAAGTAGTAAGACACCTTGAGTCATGGGTGACAATTTTCGGCAGTCCGCAGCGTATAATAAGCGATAAGGGTACAGCTTATACTTCCAAAATGTTTAAAGAATTTTGTAGCAAATATAAAATCGAGCATGTCGAGATAACAGCGGGCGTACCAAGGGGTAACGGTCAGCAACAGAACCGGACAAGTGGTATAAGTACACGTCACAAGTACAGCGGGCCATTAATTCTCACATTCACGATTCGACAAAATTTACACCATTTGAAATTGTATTCGGTGTGAAGATGCGCAACGAAACAGATAGCGAGTTGCTAAAGATACTGCAAGAAGAGGTACTAGAAGGTATGCAAGATGAACGCAACAAGATTCGACAAGAGGCCCGAAAGCAAATTTTAAAAGCACAAAACACATACAAATCAAATTACGATAGTAAGAGAAAAGGCGAACATGGGTATCAGATAGCTGATTTAGTAGCCGTTAAGGTCACTCAGTTTGTAACAGGCAAAAAACTAGCCAGTAAGTATATTGGTTCATACGAGGTGGTTAAGATCAAAGGGCATGGCAGATATTGTGTTAGAAAGGTTGCTGATTTTCAAGGACCACACCAAACGTCAACTAGTGCAGATCATATGAAACTGTGGCGTTACGTCGAAAATGGTGAAGATAACTTTCATGAGGAGTCATCTGAGACAGATGACGATCAGGATGACCGAATGTAAGGTGGCAACGCTTGTCAATAGAGGACAGCCGGGCAGGAAGAGGTGAGGAAGAGAGAACGTAAAGAACCGACAGCGGCACAGTGTGCATTTGGCTTTCAGAGACTGAGGTTCAACTTTTTATAACTTAGTTTCTTTTTGTATTCAACATCTATGTATTTAAACTCATTTGTAATAATAAACTTTGGTCCTATTTGAGCTTACATACATATAAACAGGGATGGGCACAACCACAATAAAACGACTCTCACAAAATGGTATTATGTTTGTACATTTACAGGGCGAAAAGCGAATTAGCGGGTATATGCCGGACGGAATATGCGCACGTGCAAATGAATGTATCAAAAGTAAAATTATTTTAGGTTGAGTGGCTATTAGTTTATAGTTGAGTAATTTAGCTTTTAAAAAAGGAGCTGTATGATATCTTGTCGATTCACAATTAGTTTAATTTCATAAATAAAATACGGAGTTTTGTCCGCACTAACCCGTTAAGTCAGTTAAGTTTGGTTCCATCACGCACAGGTCGTTCAGGAGCCATGGTTAAGCAGCAGTGACATTTTTGGATTAAGAACAAGGGGCCACAAGATCTGTGTAGTGAAAGGTTGTTGTTTTTCAGTTACCTTATCTCAGCAACGAAGATGAAGCCACTGTTAGACTCAAAGACAATGTTGTTAAACTCTGGGTTATCTTGGTGCTTGAGCCACCTCCGAATTTGCTGAGGAAAGCTCTGGCAGAGGCCGAGGAGCCGGCGTTATAATTGGCTCAGATACCAAAACTTGTAGACATACCTTTAGGAGTTACTCTGACACAATTGCAATAGGTGAATAACCCTTTGCTTCTATATGCGGTGAAATCTCTTGCACTTTTTGAACTGGGGCTAAGGAGCCGACAACCTTAGGGTAAACTGCTAAGGACCCAGTATGCCTACTTTGAAGGCAGGGCGGTCGATACTTCTACCATGTAAATTTGCTGTAAGCACCTTTCTTGACATCGAGCAGGCTTTCAGCAATGTACATACGGACGCAGTGATTAAAGCTCTCGAAAAGTTTGAAGTAGGATTGAACCTCAAACAGCTTTTACATAGTCTTCTATGCGACAGAACGGTCATAGCGGGGTGGGGTAGTGCTAATACATCCCAAAAGGTTAATAGAGGCACCCCCCAGGGTGGGGTTCTTTCCCCTCTATTCCTGACCTTGGTGGCTAGTGACCAATTTAAATTAATGGAAGAAAGAGAATGTCAGGTGATAGCCTACCCTGCCGATGTTGTTCTTATAATTAAACAAAAATTTCTCAATACTGCCTACGGTCTAACCAAAGGGTACCTCGACGTGGTATCTAACTGGGCGAATAGAGGCAACCCAAGTTAAACTTTTATTTACAAGGAAATATAAGATCTCTAACGCTCCTCACCTCTCTTTCGGGGGTCACCTAGAGATTATCGTTGATATAAAGTCTTCATTAATTCCAAATATTGAAAAGAGAGTGAGGAAAGCATCAGTTGCCGTATATTGCTGTAGAGTAGCTATAGGAAAAAGATGGGGACTCTCACCAAAGGTAGTGTTTAGGCCCTACGAAACCATAGTCATACCAATTATGTTCTATGGTGTATTCGTCTGGTGGAGGGTGCTCGAAAGGCTACACTTGCTAAAAAAGATCAGCTCGTAGGTATACTACGTACTACACCAATAATAGTACTTAATGCCATTTTAAACATGTCACCCGTGAACATTGACATCAGGTATATTGCTTCGTAGTGTTCTCTAAGTCTTAGGGAAGGTGGGTATACGAAGGGGCCCATACAAGGACGCCAAAATTCTTCATTAGATTCCATTCCTGAAAACGCCGGTTCTGCACCGCAGAGGCCGCTCGGTGCTGGCTTTTTCTTTGTTCTCGCTACCGGCAGAGGGATGAGGATGGAGAGAGAAAGTCGCGGAATAGAGAACAGTGAACATTCTCCCAGATAGATCGAAACTTGAAGGAGGAGTCTTCGGTGAGGGATCTTACCACCAATCGTTGTAAGGTTATCCGCATCACTGAAGTGCTTTTCAGGCAAGTAGCTGCTACCAAGGTGGCGAGGTAGACCTACAGCTACGAAGTGCAGCCTCTTTCAGGAGGAAGCGATAATACTTGCGCTGAGCTCGATAATTGTGCGTTCAAAGCTGCTTAGTAACGGATATATGTACTCACCTCTGTTCCCATAACTTACTATTCCTTTTGGAATGACTCGTAATTAATTCTACATTGGCTTATAACAACACTGCCCAGTGTTCGTGGCAACAGGGTATCTGACATACAGGAATTGGCGGCAAGTGGACAATGGGTTATGTGCCTTCCAAGGAAAATCCTGCCGACCTAGTATGTTCAAGGCTGCCCAGCTGGCAGCCAAGCACAAAGGCAATATTGAGCTTCACGTGGATATTGGAATGCAGAAATCTCATAGCCTCAACGCTTGGGTCTTTCGGTTCTGTGATAAATGCTATAAATGTTGGTACAGAAGTGTAATAGTTTTGCTGACCTAACGGTTGTATGTATCACCTAAAACTAATCCAGATAGATATTGGATTATATACATAAATATTGGATAGTTGAAAAAGTCTTTTAGTATTTTGTCAGTAGATGTCGTTGCAGTCGTATATCTCCAGTGCTACCAATCACATTGTGTCATACTACATATACAGTATTAGAAAGGTGAGATTTTAGGCTTCATTCAAAATTAAATTCGGGAAAGTTGGAAAAAAGTTACAGCTGTTCAAAAATGAGTGAAAATTATACAGAAATTCGCTATATTTTGAATTTTTTGTATAAAAAAGGGAAGAATCCACCGCAAACCACATGATGAAATTTGTGTAGAAACAAGAATAGTTCGCTCGCTTCTGTTATGGAAAAATCAGAGAATTTCGACTTACAATGATGAAATAATGTCTCTAGCGGAAAATGCCAAAAAGCGGTCGACCAAAATGGTAAAGTGATGTTTAATTATTTTTTTGTCGCATTATCGTATTATGCTCTGTGACAATGAACTTTCTCATCGAAACCAAATTATTACGGTCGCTACAGAGTTTCTTGTAGAAAGGGAACAGAGTAAGCCAGTTTTTCTCAGAATCGCGGTTTTCAAAACGGTTTCCACTCTCAAAGGAAGAGTTTTAAAGATATCTAGTTCCAATTCAAGTTTCTTTGTTTTTTTTAATCTTCCTATTTTTTTTGTTACGAAAACCTGTCGAAAAAAGGCGCAAATTCCGCCACCAATTTACCGAACTCCAAAAAAACCAACTTCAAATTAAAAACCGTTTTGAAATTGTTTGTTTTAAAGAATTAAAATTGTTGGCTGCAATCGTGGACATCATTACAGAACCTTTTTATTACGTATCATTTCAACAATTTGTTTCACTATTATACAGCCAGTAAATAAACACAAAAATGCATATTATTAATAGTGCCATGAACGTATTTATTTATAAAAAAACCGAACCGATTAGTTAATTTCAAAGGTTGAAAAAAAAATTCGAGAAATATCAGTGATATTTCGGACAGGGGCGATCCCTTAAAGCATAACTAAGCACTAAATTAAGATATAGAACTGTAATTTGGCACAGAAGGATCGTACTAAAGCACCTGTTGGCTGAATTTTTTTTTTTTAAGTGGAAGTGTCTCCTGACTGGCAATAGGTTTAATGTACATATCTTTGAATAACCAAATTTGCTCGATAAATCCTATAAGAGCCCCTACCCGACAGTGTGGATATGAATGAAATCGGTTCATAACCGCTCACTCCCATATAACGGTGCTGTTAAAATCTACTAAAAGTGCGATAAATTAATAACCAAATACTTCAGAGACATTTAATTTTACCAGTGAGATGGTATGACAAGTTTATAAGACGCAGTTGTGAAAAATTGATCAATAAACTTGGCAACGCCCTCTTTTAGCTGAAATCACATATCTTGAGAGATCGTTTTTTACAAATTCAGGTACATGAAATTACATTCCTGCAGTACAGTACAACCAAGCCTATTTCCCATGTAACAAAATTTTAAATTCCTCTTGATTCTTCAACTTTCCGGTACACAAATCAAGAAGTAACGAGATAAAACTTTGCGCGAATTATTCCTTTGAAGTATGCGACTCTATGATCCAAAATTGTCCGAATCGAACCGAAACTTTTTGCACGCTCCTAGGTATCGAATATATACCGACCCAATTTTACCTTTCGTTGACTTTTGACAAAAAATATCTGTAATGTCTGGTGTCAAAAATGTGTTGAAATCAGGTCAATAATTTTCTTGTCCACCTTCCTGTCCTAATAAAAGATTTTCGAGACTTCCGGTCATATATGTGCCATTATGTGAGTTATATAAAAAAAATGAGAGAGCGTATTTTACTCACAACAGTATATCTTTCGTGACCCATATAGCTAATCTCACGATTTTCACCACATCCGTTTGGCTTTATTCCATATGATCGGTGATTGAATGTGAGCTTTATAAATTGTTGAACCATCTGTGGATTAGTGTGTTACATTGTTGCCGATAGATAAAAGCGAGTCAATACTACGCTCAACTCCCATATACTGCTCATAATTGCTTTTATTATACTAACAAGTTATATACCGAATATGTCGGTCAGTGAATACTATTTATATAAAAATTGCATCAAAATATGTTCTCGAATATACAATCAACTCTCCCCTTTATCTGCCCCAAATTATGGGGTTTAACGCTGAATTAGAATGGTCTAAACCTTATATATCTAATATGTATAAGGCAGTTTTCCACATAAACTCAATATGTTAAATTTAGCATCTTCGAGTTCTGTTCAGCCGAGTTTATATTACATTTCAGCATGATTTTAATATAATTTTAGTTGACACTAAGTAAAATGTAGCAATAATATTAAGTCTAGGTTAATGGTCTTCAATATAAATCAAGAAGATGACAAAGTTGAATAATGATGGTTTAATTCTTTCGCAACATTTGTTAATATAGAATTTTTCAGCACCTGAAGAAATTTCTTCGGCTTTGATTCTCGTAATTGGCAGAGTATAGAATGTTCGGTTACAACCGAACTTAGCCATTCCTATCTTTTTTTCATTATTAAAGTCGTCGACGGACATTCGTTACATCGAATATTAATGAGCATGCTTTGAGATTTCGTTTAGTTTTCTTTAACATATTCGTCATCGAACAGCACTTATGTACATATATGTACACCTATATACTATAGTCCGATTTACATAATATGTATATGGGATAATACAGACTGAAGGACGAAATATACACATATTTTCTACGAAATAATAAAGGAGACGCACAGATTTGGGCATATGGGGTGTAAAAAAACCATACATGCTATTCGGCAGAACTATTTTATCCCACATCTCGAAAAGAAAGTTCAGCAGACTATCAAAAACTGTATAGAATGCATAATGCATAATCAGAAGCTGGGTAAAAAAGATGATTTTCTACATTGCATCGACAAAGGTGATATTCCACAATCTACGCTTCATATTAACCATTTGGGTACATTGGATGCGACATCAAAGAGCTACAAATATATTTTTGCTGTCGTGGATGGTTTTTCCAAATATACTTGGATATATCCTACTAAAACTACAGAAACACAAGAAGTAGTAAGACACCTTGAGTCATGGGTGACAATTTTCGGCAGTCCGCAGCGTTCATAATAAGCGATAAGGGTACAGCTTATACTTCCAAAATGTTTAAAGAATTTTGTAGCAAATATAAAATCGAGCATGTCGAGATAACAGCGATAAGGCGTACCAGGGGTAACGGTCAGGTAACGGTCAGCAACAGAACCGGACAAGTGGTATAAGTACACGTCACAAGTACAGCGGGCCATTAATTCTCACATTCACGATTCGACAAAATTTACACCATTTGAAATTGTATTCGGTGTGAAGATGCGCAACGAAACAGATAGCGAGTTGCTAAAGATACTGCAAGAAGAGGTACTAGAAGGTATGCAAGATGAACGCAACAAGATTCGACAAGAGGCCCGAAAGCAAATTTTAAAAGCACAAAACACATACAAATCAAATTACGATAGTAAGAGAAAAGGCGAACATGGGTATCAGATAGCTGATTTAGTAGCCGTTAAGGTCACTCAGTTTGTAACAGGCAAAAAACTAGCCAGTAAGTATATTGGTCCATACGAGGTGGTTAATATCAAAGGGCATGGCAGATATTGTGTTAGAAAGGTTGCTGATTTTCAAGGACCACACCAAACGTCAACTAGTGCAGATCATATGAAACTGTGGCGTTACGTCGAAAATGGTGAAGATAACTTTCATGAGGAGTCATCTGAGACAGATGACGATCAGGATGACCGAATGTAAGGTGGCAACGCTTGTCAATAGAGGACAGCCGGGCAGGAAGAGGTGAGGAAGAGAGAGCGCGTAAAGAACCGACAGCGGCACAGTGTGCATTTGGCTTTCAGAGACTGAGGTTCAACTTTTTATAACTTAGTTTCTTTTTGTATTCAACATCTATGTATTTAAACTCATTTGTAATAATAAACTTTGGTCCTATTTGAGCTTACATACATATAAACAGGGATGGGCACAACCACAATAAAACGACTCTCACAAAATGGTATTATGTTTGTACATTTACAGGGCGAAAAGCGAATTAGCGGGTATATGCCGGACGGAATATGCGCACGTGCAAATGATATGTATCAAAAGTAAAATTATTTTAGGTTGAGTGGCTATTAGTTTATAGTTGAGTAATTTAGCTTTTAAAAAGGAGCTGTATGATATCTTGTCGATTCACAATTCTAGTTTAATTTCATAAATAAAATGCTACGGAGTTTTGTCCGCACTAACCCGTTAAGTCAGTTAAGTTTGGTTCCATCACGCACAGGTCGTTCAGGAGCCATGGTTAAGCAGCAGTGACATTTTTGGATTAAGAACAAGGGGCCACAAGATCTGTGTAGTGAAAGGTTATTGTTTTTCAGTTACCTTATCTCAGCAACGAAGATGAAGCCACTGTTAGACTCAAAGACAATGTTGTTAAACTCTGGGTTATCTTGGTGCTTGAGCCACCTCCGAATTTGCTGAGGAAAGCTCTGGCAGAGGCCGAGGAGCCGGCGTTATAATTGGCTCAGATACCAAAACTTGTAGACATACCTTTAGGAGTTACTCTGACACAATTGCAATAGGTGAATAACCCTTTGCTTCTATATGCGGTGAAATCTCTTGCACTTTTTGAACTGGGCTAAGGAGCCGACAACCTTAGGGTAAACTGCTAAGGACCCAGTATGCCTACTTTGAAGGCAGGGCGGTCGATACTTCTACCATGTAAATTTGCTGTAAGCACCTTTCTTGACATCGAGCAGGCTTTCAGCAATGTACATACGGACGCAGTGATTAAAGCTCTCGAAAAGTTTGAAGTAGGATTGAACCTCAAACAGCTTTTACATAGTCTTCTATGCGACAGAACGGTCATAGCGGGGTGGGGTAGTGCTAATACATCTCAAAAGGTTAATAGAGGCACCCCCCAGGGTGGGGTTCTTTCCCCTCTATTCCTGACCTTGGTGGCTAGTGACCAATTTAAATTAATGGAAGAAAGAGAATGTCAGGTGATAGCCTACCCTGCCGATGTTGTTCTTATAATTAAACAAAAATTTCTCAATACTGCCTACGGTCTAACCAAAGGGTACCTCGACGTGGTATCTAACTGGGCGAATAGAGGCAACCCAAGTTAAACTTTTATTTTACAAGGAAATATAAGATCTCTAACGCTCCTCACCTCTCTCTTTCGGGGGTCACCTAGAGATTATCGTTGATATAAAGTCTTCATTAATTCCAAATATTGAAAGAGAGTGAGGAAAGCATCAGTTGCCGTATATTGCTGTAAGAGTAGCTATAGGAAAAAAGATGGGGACTCTCACCAAAGGTAGTGTTTAGGCCCTACGAAACCATAGTCATACCAATTATGTTCTATGGTGTATTCGTCTGGTGGAGGGTGCTCGAAAGGCTACACTTGCTAAAAAAGATCAGCTCGTAGGTATACTACGTACTACACCAATAATAGTACTTAATGCCATTTTAAACATGTCACCCGTGAACATTGACATCAGGTATATTGCTTCGTAGTGTTCTCTAAGTCTTAGGGAAGGTGGGTATACGAAGGGGCCCATACAAGGACGCCAAAATTCTTCCCTCCATTAATTTCATTCCTGAAAACTGAGACCACTGCACCGCAGAGGCCGCTCGGTGCGGCTTTTTCTTTGTTCTCATACCGGCGGGGGAGATGAGGATGGAGAGAAGTCGCAGAATAAGAGGAACAGTGAACATTCTCCCAGATAGATCGAAACTTGAAGGAGGAGTCTTCGGTAGGGATCTTACCACCAATCGTTGCTTAAGGTATCCGCATCACTGAAGTGCTTTTCAGGCAGAAGTAGCTGCTACCAAGGTGGCGGTAGACCTACAGCTACGAAGTGCAGCCTCTTTCAAGGAGGAAGCGGTAATACTTGCGCTGAGCTCGATAATTGTGCGTTCAAAGCTACTTAGTAACGGATATATGTACTCACCTCTGTTCCCATAACTACTTCCTTTTGGAATGACTCGTAATTAATTCTACATTGGCTTAAACAACACTGCCAGTGTTCGTAGGCAACAGGGTATCTGACATACAGGAATTGGCGGCAAGTGGACAATGGAGTTATGTGCCTTCCAAGGAAAATCCTGCCGACCTAGTATGTTAAGGCTGCCCAGCTGGCCGAAGCACAAAGGCAATATTGAGCTTCACGTGGATATTGGGAATGCAGAGAATCTCTTGGCCTCAACGCTTGGGTCTTTCGGTTCTGTGATAAATGCTATAAATGTTGGTACAGAGTGTAATAGTTTTGCTGACCTAACGGTTGTATGTATCACCTAAAACTAATCCAGATAGATATTGGATTATATACATAAATATTGGATAGTTGAAAAAGTCTTTTAGTATTTTGTCAGTAGATGTCGTTGCAGTCGTATATCTCCAGTGCTACCAATCACATTGTGTCATACTACATATACAGTGTTAGAAAGGTGAGATTTTAGGCTTCATTCAAAATTAAATTCGGGAAAGTTGGAAAAAAGTTACAGCTGTTCAAAAATGAGTGAAAATTATACAGAAATTCGCTATATTTTGAATTTTTTGTATAAAAAAGGGAAGAATCCCACGCAAACCACAAATGAAATTTGTGTAGAACAAGAATGGTTCGCTCGCTTCTATTATGGAAAAATCGAAATTTCGACTTACAATGATGAAATAATGCCTCTAGCGGAAAATGCCAAAAAGCGGTCGACCAAAATGGTAGGTATTTGTTTAATTATTTTTTTGTCGCATTATCGTATACTCTGTAATGAACTTTCTCTCATTGAAACCAAATTATTACGGTCGCTACAGAGTTTCTTGTAGAAAGGGAACAGAGTAAGCCAGTTTTTCTCAGAATCGCGGTTTTCAAAACGGTTTCCACTCTCAAAGGAAGAGTTTTAAAGATATCTAGTTCCAATTCAAGTTTTTTTGTTTTTTTTAATCTTCCTATTTTTTTTGTTACGAAAACCTGTCGAAAAAAGGCGCAAATTCCGCCACCAATTTACCGAACTCCAAAAAAACCAACTTCAAATTAAAAACCGTTTTGAAATTGTTTGTTTTAGATTAAAATTGTGGCTGCAATCGTGGACATCGTACAGAACCTTTTTATTACGTATCATTTCAACAATTTATTTCACTATTATACAGCCAGTAAATAAACACAAAAAATGCATATTGTGTAGGCCATGAACGTATTTATTGATAAAAAAAACCGAACCGATTAGTTAATTTCAAGGTTGAAAAAAAAAATTCGAGAATATCAGTGATGTTTCGGACAGGGGCGATCCCTTAAAGGAAAGCATAACTAAGCACTAAATTAAGATATAGAACTGTAATTTGGCACAGAGGATCGTACTAAGAGCCCCTGTTGGCTGAATTTTTTTTTTTTAAGTGGAAGTGTCTCTGACTGGCAATAGGTTTAATGTACATATCTTTGAATAACCAAATTTGCTCACGATAAATCCTATAAGAGCCCCTACCGACAGTGTGGATATGAATGAAATCGGTTCATAACCCCGCTCACTCCCATATAACGGTGCTGTTAAAATCTACTAAAAGTGCGATAAATTAATAACCAAATACTTCAGAGACATTTAATTTTACCAGTGAGATGGTATGACAAGTTTATAAGACGCAGTTGTGAAAATTGATCAATAAACTTGACAACGCCCTCTTTTAGCTGAAATCACATATCTTGAGAGATCGTTTTTTTACCAAATTCGGTACATGAAATTACATTCCTGCAGTACAGTACAACCAAGCCTATTTCCCATGTAACAAAATTTTAAATTCCTCTTGATTCTTCAACTTTCCGGTACACAAATCAAGAAGTAACGAGATAAAACTTTGCGCTGAATTATTCCTTTGAAGTATGCGACTCTATGATCCAAAATTGTCCGAATCGAACCGAAACTTTTGCAGCTCCTAGGTATCGAATATGCTGACCCAGTACCTTTCGTTGACTTTTGACAAAAAATATCTGTAATGTCTGGTGTCAAAAATGTGTTGAAATCGGGTCAATAATTTTCTTGTCCACCTTCCTTCCTAATATAAAGATTTTCGAACTTCCGGTCATATATGTGCCAATATGTGAGTTATATAAAAAAAAATGAGAGAGCGTATTTTACTCACAACAGTATATCTTTGTGACCCATATAGCTAATCTCACGATTTTCGCACATCCGTTTGGCTTTATTCCATATGATCGGTGATTGAATGTGAGCTTTATGAAATTGTTGAACCATCTGTGGATTAGTGTGTTACATTGTACCGATAGATAAAAGCGAGTCAATACTACGCTCAACTCCCATATACTGCTCATAATTGCTTTTATTATACTAACAAGTTATATACCGAATATGTCGGTCAGTGAATACTATTTATATAAAAATTGCATCAAAAATATGTTCTCGAATATACAATCAACTCTCCCCTTTATCTGTCCCCAAATTATGGGGTTTAACGCTGAATTAGAATGGTCTAAACCTTATATATCTAATATGTATAAAGCAGTTTTTTCCACATAAACTCAATATGTTAAATTTAGCATCTTCGAGTTCTGTTCAGCCGAGTTTATATTACATTTCAGCATGATTTTAATATAATTTTAGTTGACACTAAGTAAAATGTAGCAATAATATTAAGTCTAGGTTAATGGTCTTCAATATAAATCAAGAAGATGACAAAGTTGAATAATGATGGTTTAATTCTTTCGCAACATTTGTTAATATAGAATTTTTTCAGCACCTGAAGAAATTTCTCGGCTTTGATTCTCGTAATTGGCAAGAGTATAGAATGTTCGGTTACAACCGAACTTAGCCCTTCCTATCTTTTCATTATTAAAGTCGTCGACGGACATTCGTTACATCGAATATTAATGAGCATGCTTTGGATTTCATTTAGTTTTCTTTAACATATTCGTCATCGAACAGCACTTATGTACATATATGTACACCTATATACTATAGTCCGATTTACATAATATGTATATGGGATAATACAGACTGAAGGACGAAATATACACATATTTTCTACTATTCCTCATGTGAAGGGATTGTTGATAAAAACCGCAGTTTCAGAGCTAAATAGTTCATTTTTCGAAATTGTTAAACACAAGTTTATTCCTTTCCATTATTATTTTTAGTTGGTATTGTTTAATTACTGTTATTAATTTAGCTATGGTTTCTATCGTTCAAAAGAAAAGTAAGCTTTGATAAAATAGTTATTTTTCACGTTTATATGATTTTTATTTGTAAATATTATGACTTATACCATCTGACAGCTTGTTTAAACCTTAATAATTTCTAGAAGAAATGGACGTGATTCTCTAACAAATACAAAAGCAGTATGGCAACGCTTTTTCATCCCTTATATTGCCCTAGACACTCAGAGGTTAGAGAGTCGTTGAGCGTATTTTAATTTATGTATGTGATAATAATAAACACCAAAGACAGTATTTCGACATTTGCAGATATTACAAATTCATTAATAAGCAAATTGAGTGTTAAAAGAATTTAAGTTATAATTTGTTTTGCGTAAAAAACTGCATGTTTGGAAATTAAAAGCCATGCAACCAAAAAGCCAAAAATGAAGACTGGTAACTTATTTATGTTCTACATATGTATACGTGCTTGACCTAATTGTGTATTTTAACTATTTCATATATTTGACCGGTAATTTATTTGCGTTACATACGTGTTCAATTGAATTATTTACGCGTCATTCATGTTTGTACAATTAACAATTTTATTGCATTAAAATAGGCGAACCAATTTTGGAAATATCGATATATTTTACACATAATATTATACATAAAAAGTCTGACTAGAAAATACTGATTGCTTCAGCTATTTTCACTGATCCTCTGTGCTGTAAATAAGCTCAGCATATCATTAAGTGTTCTTGATGGGTATAACAACGGGGGACGATAGGAACAGTTTGACATCCACCAATACGGCCCATTAAAAAAAAGCAAACTAATATACTTGTGCAATTTAATTAAAATTATTATAAAGAAAGGCTTTGTTTCTGCCTTTATTGGATACATAATACAACTTTATTAATTTTATTTTTTTGCAAAGCGACGTTTGTGATCTAACCCACACTTCCCTCATCTAAAAAGTTTTTAAAGTATTGCCTTACTATATGGCAATATACTTGGCAGTAACAAATCGTTTAATTTAACTGGCTGGTAAACATAACTACAAGTATAAGATCATAATCTCATCTTCTTTTAATTGACATGTACGAAAAACCATGCTGTAGGAATCTAAGTCGCTCACAAGTTTTCTGTACTACCGGTGTTATGGTGACGTTACGCCTATGTTTTTTGAGTTTATAAATTTGTGGAAAATGTTTATACAGTAAACGTAAATACAGTGTGCTTAAATTCTCGTTGCATCTCACACTACTGTGGGAATCGCTTAGATGTTGCTGTTGTTGTGTTGTATTGTATCTGTTTAAGTTGATGTTTACCATACTGCCGTGGAAAATATAACGTCCGCGGATTACTTGAAAACACTTAGTATTACGATGTTAAATTTACTTTTTCGGACCTTATTCATAATTTAGGCTTATATTTTATAATAAAAACAAAGTCGTTTGGACGATTAATTTTCAACAAATTTTTCCAATGAGGCAATATGTCACAGATTTATTTGATTATTATATCGAAGAGACAGGAACGTATCAAGACAATTAACAACTTTCCGGCCTCACACACGCATGTATAAATTTGACAGCTGTCTGTGAGTAATATCCTTATGAATCAAGCAACTTTTGTTACTGTGAAAATATGAATAAAAAGGAATCTTGGGTGTTATTAAAACAATGATCTTTGTAGGGAAAAAATAGAGTTGAAGCAGAAACTTCGTCACCTTTCCAACACTATAAGGTACGTTTCTGTAGCAACAGGTTGCAACAGTATAAAAATTAAAAAATATTTCATTATATGCCCGCATAACGTCTTAACCACAACACAGAAAGACGTGAAAATTTGCACAAGTATTCCGTTTGATCTGCAGATGGTCCTATCGACCTGTTTTGCAAAACTACCGAGGATTTTGCAATATTCATATATATGTATTATAATTCAAGAACGTCTTAACCGATTTGGCTGAAAAGAGATTCGGTAATTTTTGTTTACATATGTGTAGGGATTAACTGATAGTTGTTACTGAACAAAAAAAAGGTAATCATAATTTGAAATGAATGCACAATAGCTCACAAATATGTGTACTACTATCCGGGTTTAGCCATCGATTTTGCAATTAAATTCGATGAATGTTGAACAAAACATTGGCATAAAACGCGCCCTCTTCCGCTCCACTTCTGCGCTGTTATACACTACAACAGGGTCAAACTACGTCAAGTGGTCCATGAAAATTTCGCAAAATCACCTATTTTGAAAATTAGCAGTTCATTAGGAAAGGGATAAAACACATACGCCGTGATATAAATATTTCGTCAAAATTCTATTTTTTGTTAAAGTTATTGAAGGTTGAAATTTAGTGCACTAAATCGATGAAATTACAGATATTTTTTCACGATCAATTTGTTTAAGTAATAATATTTTACATAATTTTTTGTAAAACAATTGAAACTTTTCATGTAAGTATGTGACACAACGCGGAAAATATTCACTTTTAATAATCTGCAAAAAAAAATTTTGTTCATTCATACCGTTCCAAAGATATTGAATTTTTGTCCACCTACCGCTCTTAAATCGTATGGTAATGTGCCATAACAACAGACAGCCGAACGATTTACTACTCGGCTTGCACACCTGCTCTCTGAGAGCACTCGTCAACAACTCGGTATAAGGGAACTGTGGGACGGCATTTCAAACTCCATACGTACAGCTGCAACCGAAGCCATTGGTCTACGGAAAATGCAAAAGAACAGCTAGTACGACGAGGAGTGCCGTGTCGCAGCGGAGAGAAAACAGACTGTCTACCTCGCAACGTTACGATCGACCATGACACGTGCGGGATGGGATAGATACCGAGTTTTGAAGAGGGAAGCGAGACGCATCTGCAGACAGAAAAAGAAAGAGACCGAAATGCGTGAGTAAGAAGAGCTTGATAAGCTGGCCGACAGGGGTAACGCTCGAAAATTCTACGAAAAAATGCGGCGGCTTACAGAAGGTTTCAAAACCGGAGCATACTCTTGTAGAACCCCCAAAGGTGATCTAGTCACCGATGCCCAGAGCATACTTAAATTATGGAGGGAGCTCTTCTCCAGCCTGCTGAATGGCAGTGAAAGTACAACGCCAGGAGAAGGCGAACCCGATTCCCCAATCGATGACGATGGAGCAGACGTTCCATTGCCCGACCATGAAGAAGTTCGAATAGCAATTGCCCGCCTGAAGAACAACAAAGCGGCAGGGGCCGACGGATTGCCGGCCGAGCTATTCAAACACGGCGGCGAAGAACTGATAAGGAGCATGCATCAGCTTCTTTGAAAAATATGCCCAACGATTGGAATTTAAGTGTGCTATGTTCAATCCATAAAAAGGAGACCCCACAATCTGCGCCAACTACCGTGGGATTAGCCTCCTCAACATGGCATATAAGGTCCTATCGAGCGTATTGTGTGAAAGATTAAAGCCCAGCGTCAACAAACTGATTGGACCTTATCAGTGTGGCTTCAGACCTGGAAAATCAACAACCGACCAGATATTCACCATGCGCCAAGTCTTGGAAAAGACCCGTGAAATAAGAATCGACACACACCACCTCTTCGTCGATTTCAAAGCTGCTTTCGACAGCACGAAAAGGAGCTGCCTTTATGCCGCGATGTCTGAATCTGGTATCCTCCCAAAACTAATACGGCTGTGTAAACTGACGTTGAGCACCACGAAAAGCTCCGTCAGGATCGGGAAGAATCTCTCCGAGCCGTTCGATACCAAACGAGGTTTCAGACAAGGCGACTGCCTCTTGTGCGACTTCTTCAATCTGCTGCTGGAGAAAATAGTTCGAGCTGCAGAACTAAAAAGAGATGGTACCATCATCTATTAGAGTGTGCAGCTGCTGGCGTATGCCGATGATATTGATATTATCGCCCTCAACACCCGCGCCGTTAGTTCTGCTTTCACCAGGCTGGACAAGGAAACACAGAAAATGGGTCTGGCAGTGAACGACGGCAAAACGAAATATCTCCTGTCATCAAACAAACAGTCGTCGCACTCGCGACTTGGCTCTGACGTCACTGTTGATAGTCATAACTTTGAAGTTGTAGATAATTTCGTCTATTTAGGAACCAGCATTAACACCACCAATAATGTCAGCCTGGAAATCCAACGCAGGATTGCTCTTGCCAACAGGTGCTACTTCGGACTGAGTAGGCAATTGAGAAGCAAAGTCCTCTCTCGACGAACAAAAGCCAAACTCTATAAGTCGCTCATAATTCCCGTCCTGCTATATGGTGCAGAGGCTTGGACGATGACAGCAACCGATGAGTCGACGTTACGAGTTTTCGAGAGAAAAGTTCTGCGAAAGATTTATGGTTCTTTGCGCATTGGCCATGGCGAATATAGCATTCGATGGAACGATGAGCTGTACGAGATATACGAGACATTGACATAGTTCAGCGAATTAAAAGACAGCGGCTACGCTGGCTAGGTCATGTTGTCCGGATAGACGAAAACACTCCAGCTCTGAAAGTGTTTAACGCAGTACCCGCCGGGGGAAGCAGAGGAAGAGGAAGACCTCCACTCCGTTGGAAATACCAGGTGGAGAAGGACCTAGCTACGCTTGGAATATCCAATTGGCGCCACGTAGCGAAAAGAAGAAACGACTGGCGCGCTGTTGTTAACTCGGCTATAATCGCGTAAGCGGTGTCTACGCCAATTAAGAAGAAGAATGTGCGATAATTTTGACGAAATATTTATATTACGGGGTATGTGTCTTATCCCCTTCCTAATGAACTGGTAATTTTCAAAATCGGCGATTTTGAGAAATTTTCATGAACCATAGGTTGACCCTATTGTAGTGTATAACAGCACAGAAGTGAAGCGGAAGAGGGCGCGTTTCATGCCCTATATCTAATCAAATGCTAATGTTTTGTTCAACATTCATCGAATTGAATTGCAAAATCGATGGCTAAACCCGGATAGTAATACACATATTTGTGAGCTATTGTGCATTCATTTCAAATTATGATTATCTTTTTCTTGTTCAGTAACAACTATCAGTATAATCCCCACATATATGTAACCAAAAATTACCGAATAGCTCCAGAAGCTGGGTGAGTTATTTTCTGTTTTTGAAGTAAAAGAAAATATACAAATGATTCTTACATGAATACTGAACACATGCTTATGATTGATATACTACTTATAAAATGTTTTGGCGTTTTACACAAAACAATAAAAAGTAAGCTTCCATTCGTGGACCACGTGATGTGGTTTGACCCAACAAGAAGTACATATAGAATGTAGAATATACATACATATATACGCTCTGTGTGTGTAACGATATACGAAGCAGTATTGTGGAGAGAATGCGATATATTTTCCATTTTATTTATTTTAAGTGATAAGATATTTCTTAAAATGTTGTTACATCATACATATTCATCAATTTGATAGGATGACATATTGACCAAAGCTAAGTGATCCTCTAGTACCCTTGACGCTCTGTTAGGACATTTATTACGGCATACCAGGGCTGTGTCATCCGCAAAATTGGATATCAATACACAATGTCTGTAGGAATATCTTCTGTTTATAAGATATATAGAGTTGGGACTGGCCCACTGCCCTGAGTGACATCAGCCTTAATCACTCGTTCATCATATATGAATTTTTTTTACTTTAACAGTAAATTTCGTTTTTTAAGTAAGATTCCAATATTTTATGCAATTCAAAAAGCAATGTTTAAATGGCCGTCGTGCCACACCTTGTCAAATGCCTGATCTACAAGACCTGTTGAAAAATACTGTATGTCCTCGAATGCTTATCTGATTTCGTTTGTTATTCTGTTTATTTGCTCTACAGTGCCATGTTTTTCACGAAATCCGAATTGGAGACATCTTTGTTAGTTACACTGTTTCAAATATTTTTTTTGAAGAGGCACATTATGTAATTTTATCATGCCCAGGTGACCTTTTTGAAATCATTTCTTTTATGATCTTTGTAATTTCAAAATTGTAAAATTGCCAACTTAAAATAGTTTTTTGCGTAGTTAAACTGAAAAACTCTCACTAGGTGGTTTTCAAAGAAAATTGCTTTTTATACTCTTGCAACTTGTTGCTACATAGTATTATAGTTTTGTTCACCTAACGTTTGTACGTATCACCTTAATCTTAGCGAAATAGATATAAGGATATATATATACATATAAATGATCAGGATGACAAGAAAAGTTGGAGTCCGGGAGACTGTCTGTCTGTCCGTCCATCCGTCCGTGCAAGCTGTAACTTGAGTAAAATTAGGATATCTTGGTCAAAAAAAATTAGATGTTCGTAGATGGGCGTAATCGGGTCACTGTCACGCTCACAAATCGGCATTAATTGAAAATCTATAGAGAGCCATAACTAAACACTAAATTAAGATATAAGGCTGTAATTTGGTACAGAGGATCGCAGTAGCAAGAAGCACCTGTGGAAACAATTTTTGAAAAAGTGGGTGTGGCCCCGCCATCTAATAAGTTTAATGTACATATCTCCTAAATTACTAAAGCTACAAAAACCAATTTTGCTCAGCACTGATATTATAAAAATTCTACCGATAGTGTAAAAATGGATGAAATCGGAAGATAACGCCGCTCACTCCCCATATAACGGTACAATAAAAAACTATTAAAAGCGCGGTAAATCATATACTAAATACGCCAGACACATTAAATTTCACCTCCTAGATAGTAGGAGAGAGCTTTATGGGAGCCGGTGTGAAAAATGGACAACGGGCGTGGCAGCGCCTACTTTTTGGGGAAATCACATATCTCTGGACCCGACCAACCAATTTCGACAAAATTTAGTATGCATCATTCTTCTCATTCACCATTTTTCAATCCACGATTCTGTCACTTTGCATCTGTTCCATCGCCATCGATTGGGGAATCGTGTTCGCTGTCTGCTGATATTATGCCTTATCTGCCATTCAAAAGGCTGGAGAAGTATTACCTCCATAATTTTAGTATGCTTTGGGCTTCAGCCGCTAGATTACCACTGCGGGTTCTACAAACGTATGGTTCAGTCTTGAAGCCTTCTGTTAGTTACCGCATCTTTTCGTAGAATTTTCGGTCATTACCCCTGTCGGCCAGCTTGTCGAGCTTTTCATATTCACGCATTTCGGCCTCTCTATTTTTTGTCTGCGAATGTGTTTCGCTTCCCTCTTCAGCTCTCGGCGCCTATTCCATCCCGCACGTGTTGTGGTCGATTGTAACGTTGCGAGGTAGGCAGTCTGTTTTCTCGCCGCTGCGACACGGCACTCCTCGTGGTTCCAGCCATTGGTTTTCCTAAAACCAATGGTTTCGTTTGCAGTTGTACGTAAGGCGCTTGAAATGTCGTCTTATATTGAGTTGCTAACGAGTGCTCTTGGAGAGCAGGAGTGCAAGTCGAGTAGAAAATCGTTCGGCTGTCTCGACGTCGAACATTCCCTGTGTTTGTTGACTTGCGTATCCTCACTGTAACAAGGTAGTGGTCCAAGGCAGTACTAGGGCTTCGGAGGTACACATGTCTAAAACACTGGAGACATGTCTTCCTTCCATCACAACGTGATTGATTTTGTTGGTGGTTTTTCGATCCGTAGACAGCCAGGTAACTTGATGAATTTTCTTGTGCTGGAATGTAGTACTATAGATAACCATATTTCGGGCCCCGGCGAAGTCGATCAGCCTCAACCCATTTAAGAATGTTTATCATGGGTGCTGAATCTTCTGACCGTTGTGCTAAAGATACCTTTTTTGCCAACCCTGGCGTTAAAATCGCCAAGAATGATAACTGGGCGAGGGCAGCTCTCATAAGTCCGCTCCAAGCGCTCATAGAAGACATTTTAAGTCACATCGTTATTCTTTTTCGTCGGGGAGTGGGCGCAAATCAGCGATATGTTGAAAATAGCAAGACTCGGCGACAGAGTCGCTCTCTATGTTTGTTGTGGTCGTCATCATAAGGGAGGTTTTTCTTTAGAGGCGAATGTTTATTTTTCATTTAGGGCGTTTTTTACGTGGCGGGACCCAACTCCAGCGCACAACTGTAAAGAGAGATGATTCTTTTTCAAACGGATGTCTTTTGGCTACGCAGAGGATACTTCAAAGATCGGAAGTCGTGAGCTGCTTGAGCCAAATGTAAATTAATCGTTTCTGGGCACTCCCAAGGGAATGGTAATCAGAGAACTTTCCTCACTTCTGATCACACTGATCTTCTACACATGACTCCAGCCAGCGGTCTTTCTTTCGGATTATTTAGACGCGAGCATCAATACATATATATGTTCTGGATTGTAATTAGCACCTGCCAGAAATCTATTTCTTAGAGTGCCAAAAAAGTCTTTGAATTGACAATCTGTATGTTTAAAACTAGGTGGTCAGTATATTACTACTTATGGTATTGTGGCACTAACTGTCCTGTCTTTTCCGGGTTCACGCTCTTTTAATTTAAACAGCTAAATAAAAATTTTGATTCACTAAAACCAAAAAAGCAAATAATTTTAGTCTTTTCTTAATGTTTTAATAATTTAGTATTTGTACATATGAATCCTCTTTTGTGCGTCTTAAGGATCTGCTAAATTAATATATGGTAACACTTGTATTATCCGCAAATTTTCAAAAAAAAAATAATAAATATTATAAATTAAAGGAAAAATGTAAATATGAAATCAGACTTTAGAATCAATAGAAATCTTATATTACTTTATACTATATATTACATTTCTTGTAATTTTCATTTATTATTATTTATACTATTTAAAACGATTATGACCAAAATTATACAGTATTATTCAAAACTAACAATTTATAAATTGAATTGTGGCTTTAAAAATTGTTAGAGTTTATATCTGGCTGCGATTTTACTATTTCTGTCTTCATTCTTGGACACATGATGTTTAAAATATTCTCCTCTAGTTACGTCCTCTACACTGAGTTGCTTTTGGTTGTCCTGCCTTTCATATTGACATATAATACTTCTTTCTTTCGCCGTTTTCATTTTCGAAGTTTTTCTCTGTAAAAATTTGGTTTATATTTTTTTTCCGCTTTTACTCCATGAAGGTATTTTTACATGGTCCTACTCCTTTATGTGGACATCGGTTAGAACCGATTTCATTCATTTTTGACACTTAACCACATTTCTATTTAAATTTAAGAAACTGAAGCACTCATTACTTAACGTACTGAAGGTAATAATATAATCTCCGAAAAAATTGTTCCGATCGGATTACTATAGCATATAGCTTCCAAAACTGAACACATAGTTACTAAAGAAAATGCACCTGTGAAGGGTATATTAGTTTCGGTGCAGCCGAAGTTAAGGGGCTTTACCACTGTGACACTTTCAAAAATTTTTTTTTTGTTTTGCTTTTCCGATAGTATATTGAATAGGTTTTGAGTGGCAACGTTCTAAACAGCGACAGCTCAGAGGTGCAAACATATAATGGGTTGTAAAAAAGTTTTGCGGAGATGCATTTTTGCCTTTATCGTAGTAGTGCTGTAAAATATGCCGTATTGTCTCTTTATTTTGCTCCATGTTTGCGACGAATAACTCACGAATGACTTAAAAGAAACGACAATCAATCAAATACGTGTTAGCGCGTGAAATGAGCTTTCCAGAAAGGTATAGCATGACCCGATGCGACGAATAAAACTAGAACTACGCGCTTTCAGTGCCAACTAGCGAAAATACCGCAAGCCTTTTTTGACAACCTATTATAAGTGAAACTTTAAAGGCGTTTTCCTCGAAACGACATTTTCCAAAATTGCTGACATCATAACTCAACGAGAAATTGACCGATCGACTTCAAATTAAAACTGGGTATAGTTGAATACATTTGCTTTAGAATGGACTATGATCTTTTTAATGGTTGAAAATTGTCAATTTGGCATTAAAAAACGACCATTTTTTTCGTAAGAAAAAACAATTTTTTTTAAATTATGCCATTTTCTTAATTTTTGATATTTTTCAAAGATCGTAGTTCATTGTATAGAAAATATAATGTATTTAAGTTTAATAAACATTTAAATTTTTTTGTTTCAGCTACTCATTCGACCGGAATGATGCCAGCAGTTGAGGCACTTTTTTTTCTGCACTTCCGCAGACAGCACATAACTCCGTTATTTTTCAATGTTTAAAAAAAAAACATTTTTGGTATAGCTAAAAATATACTTTATTACGTCCATAGAACGTCGAAATATTCAATCTAGTACTTTCTTTAAAAAAATTCACGAAAATCGCCTAATTTGTCATGCGTTGCACCGGTATAGCCCCTTAACGTCTTTTCTTGTTTTAAGATAAAAATGTAATATTGTTAATTTAGAATTGAAAAAGTCTAAAGCTTATTAAAACTTTGAACTACTATATCAAGCGCCCGCTATCAATAGCTCTGCTAGCGCGTCAACAAACGAATGCCTCTTACTCGCAAACTCTCGATGACATCTCGGCCTCTCCTGACATTTCTTCCAGCAACGAAGATTCGTCGTGTTCGTCGTCGACATCTAATTGTGGACTTAATGTACACCACGTTTTCATATGATCTACGATAAAAGGCGTCACTGTAGCCTTTGCGTGCGTGTTGAATCTGGTAGGTTTTTGATGAGACTTCGATCGTAGTTGAGTACCATAGTATCGATGTATTTGTATGGACCTTTGAGTACAGGATCCAACTTGCGCGATGCCGCATTAGAAACTTAATACATCGTTCCCGACGTCGTATTTTCGTGGTAACTGATATCTTTTGCTGTAACGCTCTTTTCGTTTGGTTTTCTCTGTCAAAATGTTGCTAGTCTCATTTAATGTCGATGTCCTCGTGTAATGCTCGTATCATCCGGTTATGTTGGGAGTTGATACTCCATGTTGATGTTTAGAACTTCGCTGTCCCATGTTCCGGACGTATCACTTATACATTTTAAAACGTTGAAAACTTTTTTTGCTTGTAAGGCCAGCTCCTTGGCCCTCGATGTTCGTACATATATCTTGTTGCGTTGAATACCACGCTTATTGATGAACCCCTGGAATTGTTTAGAGGTGACCTGGACTTCGGATACCATCTTTTTTTTAACATGCCGTAAAAACTTCAATCCTCTTGCCATGAACGTGCATTTTTCTCCAAACACTCGGTTAATACCTCAACCTCTTCGCTTACCGCCTTAGTAGCAATACTTACGACGTCAACGTTGCTTATAAACTTGTTTTTATTTTGTAAGCCTCGTATTAGTTGAATTATTATTTCTTAGAAAATCATTGGAGCATTTTGTAACCCAAACGGCATTTTATTGAACTCAAATACTGCCATTGTCGTAAAACATACAAACACAGCGGCTTTGACACTCTGAGTAATGATATGTCGCGACTAAAGTAGCGCGTTTGGGTTGAAGCGAAAAGAGCGACCTTTGCTTTCTGTAAGTCTTGGTGCCACAATGTATCGCATTGGGGGTAAGTTGCTCCTTTAACTTTAAGTTTAAGCCGCTCTATGAACCTGAGCATGTAGGCGATGATTTCATTATCATCCAATATTGTATGATAGGTGTCGATTTTTCGACTTTCTGTGGCAATTTTGTTGCGCATTGCCGATTGTGGTCAAGAACCTGTGGGTTCTATTAATCAAGGCAGGATCCAGGGGTTTGCACCCTCTTTTACCTAGATCAGCGGGATTGTCGGCACTGGCCACGTGGTGTCATGTGGCTGATCCTACTGTGTAAAGTATTTAAGATGTTCAATTAGAAATAAATGTTTTTCACGAGTTTGGTGGCTTTTCTAACCAGGCTAGTACAATTTCGAAATCGGACCACAGATATAACTTGCATTTTGTCATATTTAAATGCAGTTGCACCATGGAAACTAGCTTTGCTAGTAGCAGAACGCCACAAAGCTCAAGTCATGGTAGACTTATTGTTTTTTGACGTGCGATTTTTGCTTTTGCCGCTAGTAGGTGGCTTGTGGTTGCGGTTCTTCAAAATATCTTCCAGATTATAAGCAAATTGGGACTACTTTTCTAAGCGAAGAGGTCTCAGTCAAAGTCGATTCCGTCTAGCCATAATTCTTCAATCAAGATTTTCACTTGTATCATAATTCGCTAATTATCCATCCTGCGGGGTCGAAAAGTTTTCTTTTCGAATATAAAGAAACTAGTATCCAACAAATTATCGTTTGGTATATTTTTTAAGATATTAAGGTGGATAGCTGTGATCTTTTTTAGGGAAACCTCAGCGGTTTCATCTGTGATAAGGACTCGTATGCTTGTGAAAGGATGTGGCTTCCACACAGGATATCGTCTACATACGTCTACAAAATGTCTTCAATTGTCAATTAAGGTATTCATTGGAGTCTAATGAAACTAGACTTTAGGTCGTGTTGAACGTTTTTAGATCTTACCATTTTTTTTATCTACCCTTATCGCAATTTCATTTTAGGTAGTTAAGAAACCTTTAATTTGTTGCTACGTTGGACATTTCCTTCGTGATAAGCGATTGCTACCACAAAAGCAACGATTTTTCTGGTAATGCCGCCGATCATATGTTTACCAGTATGGGGTCCCATATGTATGTGGGAATATTCTGTGTGAAACGACGATGTGCGGGCTCAATAGTTAATTCAAAAAAACTAACTGCTGTGCAGCGGGGACGATCCCTTTTGTTGACTGGTATCCCGTTCCGTGTCATCGAGTGTGGTGTGTATTTGAATGTGTGGATGTGAGATGCTCTCATATGTGGGTTGTATTGATATGAATTGTGGCGATGCCGGGGTGAGTGTGGTGAGTGTCGCGTGTGATGTGTGTAGGTGTTGTTTGGGGCAGGCGATTAATGCTCATTTAATCAGGCCGGAACTGCTTTTGTACTTGGCGTTAACGATGTATGCTTCATCTGAACTGCTAAAAGATCACTCGCAGACTTGGCAAGCCACGAAATAATTTCGTACATGTCGTCCATTTGCTTTCGTGTAGCAGAAATTTCACTGCTTTCTTCAACTCCCTCAGAATCGTCGTACTTTGGTTTTGTAACAATTTGTTGCGTTGATTAACTTTAAGCACATTGCTTTTTCCCATATTTTCTTTAAAGTTATGAAATTCGATGACGCCGCTATCGTGCTGTTTGAACGTTTATTCGTCGACTCAAAAACCGATAAAAATAAGGTGACATTTGAATTTAAACTGCGCGCGTCGAAGGATTTGGAGAATTATTTTTTTTTTTAGGTTGGTAGTACTGTTAGTCACATTTATGTAAAATTTCATGTCAAAATATTCATTAGTGTTCGAGATACGTGTCGTTTTCTGAGCTGCTAAAAGTGAGTTTTTCGTTTTTTGCGATGTCGAAATTTGTTGAGCAAAGAATTTGCATTAAATTTTGTTTACGGAATCAATTTTCTGCTGCGGATACGTTGAGGATGGCGCAGAAAGCCTTTGGTGATGAGGCTATGTCTAAAAGAAATGCTTACAAGTGGTATAGTGAGTTCCAAGTCGGCCGTGAACGTGTCGAAGACGAAGAGCGTCCAGGACGACCATCAACCTCAACCGACGAAGCTCACGTTCAACAAATCAAAGATTTGGTGTTGAAAAACCGTCGATTAACAATTAGAGACCTTGCTGATGAAGTTGGCATATCAAAAAGCTAAGCCAATACTATTTTGAAGGATGTTTGGGCCTCAAACGCGTCAAATCTGGACTGGTACCGAAAACATTGAATTTTTCGGAAAAAAGGCGTCGTGTTGAAGTGTGTGAAGCAATGCTTTCCGACTACCAGAATGTCATGAAACACATTATAACTACCGATGAGATTTGGATCTTTGCTTACGACCCCGAAACAACCGATCAATCGAGCGAATATCGTGCCAAAAGGGAGCCGAGACCAAAAAAATCGCGCCGAAGTCGCTCAAAAATCAAGGTCATGTTGACTGTTTTCTTCGATTATCGTGGTGTTGTGCATTATGAATTCCTTCAACCTTCAGTCAACAAGGAATATTATTTGAACGTTATGCGTCGTTTGCGTAACGCTATCCGCCTAAAAAGGCCGGAATTGTGGAAAGACAATTCTTGGTTTTTACACCACGATAATGCATCATCCCATACTGCCCTCGTAATTCGTGATCATTTCGCCAAAAACTCAACCCATATCGTTCCACAACCACCGTATTCATCTGATCTGGCGGCGTGCGACTTCTGGCTGTTCACCAAGCTCAAAATACTGCTCCGGGGACACCGTTTTTATACGATAGAGGAGATTCAAGCTGCAGCGAAGACGGAACTGAAGGCCATCCCGGAAAGTGACTACATCCAGTGTTTCGAAGATTGGAAAATCCGTTGGCATAAGTACATTGCATTGGGAGGGGATTACTTTGAAAGGGATGAAATTGATTTGGAAGAATAAATTAAGAGTTTTCAAAATAAATACAATGTCACCTTATTTTTTGGGCACAGTAGTATGTATACTGCTGACAATTATATCTACAGCGTTTTCTTAAAAAAAAATTATTGAACGTTGCTCTCTCCGTTATTACTATTGACTAAAAAATACTTTGGCTTTGTTTTTGCTTTTCGTAGCTTACTTGAATTACTCGTTGTGTTCTTTGCAAGCAATGTTGATACTCAATATTATTTTTCCCTTTTAATCATTGGGACTTTTTCGTTTCTCATATATCTCGACATTGACAATTTTCTACTGCCTATTTTTGCGATGCGGTGCGTTTGCGCTCAATTACGTTCACTCTTTATTCATTGAGAATTTACGTGTCTCTTTTAGCAATGGGATATTTATAGTACTTGTTGATTCTGACAAATTCTTACTATCCTCGGTTGTGAATTTTTTTCGATCGTTTACTGGCTACATCGGCGCTCTGATTTTATCGCTTACAAAATTATTTGCCCAAGCGCGTTTTTTCACAAATTTGTACATTAGGATTTTGAATTCTACTTTTGAGTCAAGAATGTCCATAAGGTACAAATAGATATCATCAGTGGCGTAGCTACAACTTCGGGCGCTCGGGGCCAAGGATGTTCTGCCGCCCCCTTCATCTACCGACCTACACGTTTCATGAGGTGGTTCGAACAAAAGTGAATTTTTACAAAATATCTTCGATATTAAGTATATAAAATTTAGGAACTAGAAGCCACGCAAATTCTGAAGTTCCAAAATTCTCACAATATGGTTTTCGAATAAATTGATAGTAAATTTACAAGACATCTTATTAAAAGCCATAGAAAAAACCCATTTCCGCCCTATATTTTGTACACTTTTGACACAATTTGCAGGAATTTTTGCCCGTATTGGAGTTTTTAAATACCATTTTTGAAAATTTGGAGAAATAAAAGTATTTATTACATTCAAAGCATAGGGTAACTGTGAGAGTGACACGACGCTAGACAAAGCTAGAAAAGTTCGTCTTTAAGTTCTATCACTATTTTTAAGAAAGATATAAGCCAAAAGATATAAGACAAATTCAAAGACTGAATAGTATTCGAGTAAAATTAATATTTTTCATTGTTATTCAGATTATTACATTGTGAGTGTACAACTCTTTAACTTTTATAATAAATTTTTTTTTAAGTTTGTTGAAGTATTTTTCTGAATATTAAAAAACAGCGAAGATCGTTTTGCCGCCCCCAAGACGTTGCGCCCGGGGCGACGGCCCCTTCAGACAGAACTCAAGCGACATTTGTCAAATATTAAAATAACTGAGTCCATACGAACGTGAGTATTTTAATATTTGACAGATGCCACTTGAAGTCTGTCGATCTCTATGTGTTCACCACATAACTTGTGTTGACTGAGAATGATAATGTGAGATGTGTTTCGGTTGACTGTTTGTCCGTCCGTGCGTGCACGCTGTAACTTGGCCAAAAATTGAGGAAACTTAATGACAATTGGTACAAATGTTCCTTGGTATTCAGCGAGGGTTGCAGATGGGCGGAGTCGAACCATTATTCTTCTTCTTTACTAGCGTATACACCGCTTACGCGATAAAAGCCGAGTTAACAACAGCGCGCCGGTCGTTTCTTCATTTCGCAACGTGGCGCCCATTGGAAACTCCAAGCGAAATCAGGCCCTTCTCCACCTGGCCTTTCCAACGGAGTAGAGGTCTTCCTCTTCCTCTGCTTCCCCCGGCGGGTATTGAGATAAATATTTTCAAAGCTGGAGTGTTTTCGTCCATACGTACGATATGACGTAGCCAGTGCAGCCGCTGTCTTTTAATTCGCTGAACTATGTCAATGTCGTCATCTCATAGAGCTAATCGTTCCATCGAATGCGATATTCGCCGTGGCCAACGCGCAAAGAACCACAAATCTTACGCAGAACCCTTCTCTCGAAAACTCCTAACTTCGACTCATCAGATGTTGTCATCATACATGCCTCTGCACCATACATCAGGACGGGAATGATGAGTGTCTTATAAAGTTTCGTTTTTGTTCGTAGGAGCTTATTCGCGAGTGCGACGACTGTTTGTTTGATGGCAGAAGATATAGCGTTTTGCCCTCGTTTACTGCCATTTGCTTTTCTTCCTCATCCAGTCTGTAGAAAGCAGAACTAACGGCGCGGGTATTCAGGCAATGATATCAATATCATCGGCATTTAGAAGCATCGGTAGAAAATTTCAATAATTTCGACTCGTTGTCGATCGTATATCTTTCCATGATGAAATGGCAAGCCTTAGTGAAGAGAAATGTTAAAATAGCGGGAAAAAATATGGCGTGGTTTGCTGTCCTATTGGTCTACTTTTGTAGTGTAGCTATTGAAAAATCCTTTATAAAGTGTAATAACTAAACAGAATAATAACAAAACTGGTATTAAGTATAACGAATTGCATTAGCGAGGGGCATCTATGGTTAAAAAAAAAATTTTTAATGTGGGCGTAGTCGCCAATTAGTTTATTGGACAATACTTCTTAATCTTTTAACATATCGGGTGATTTTTTAAGAGCTTGATAACTTTTTAAAAAAAAAAACGCATAAAATTTGCAAAATCTCATCGGTTCTTTATTTGAAACGTTAGATTGGTTCATGACATTTACTTTTTGAAGATAATTTCATTTAAATGTTGACCGCGGCTGCGTCTTAGGTGGTCCATTCGGAAAGTCAATTTTGGGCAACTTTTTCGAGCATTTCGGCCGGAATAGCCCAATTTCTTCGGAAATGTTGTCTTCCAAAGCTGGAATAGTTGCTGGCTTATTTCTGTAGACTTTAGACTTGACGTAGCCCCACAAAAATAGTCTAAAGGCGTTAAATCGCATGATCTTGGTGGCCAACTTACGGGTCCATTTCTTGAGATGAATTGTTCTCCGAAGTTTTCCCTCAAAATGGCCATAGAATCATGAGCTGTGTGGCATGTGGCGCCATCTTGTTGAAACCACATGTCAACAAGTTCAGTTCTTCCATTTTTGGCAACAAAAGTTTGTTAGCATCGAACGATAGCGATCGCCATTCACCGTAACGTTGCGTCAACAGCATCTTTGAAAAAATACGGTCCAATGATTCCACCAGCGTACAAACCACACCAAACAGTGCATTTTTCGGGATGCATGGGCAGTTGGCCACCAAGATCATGCGATTTAACGCCTTTAGACTATTTTTTGTGGGGCTACGTCAAGTCTAAAGTCTACAGAAATAAGCCAGCAACTATTCCAGCTTTGGAAGACAACATTTCCGAAGAAATTCGGGCTATTCCGGCCGAAATGCTCGAAAAAGTTGCCCAAAATTGGACTTTCCGAATGGACCACCTAAGACGCAGCCGCGGTCAACATTTAAATGAAATTATCTTTAAAAAGTAAATGTCATGAACCAATCTAACGTTTCAAATAAAGAACCGATGAGATTTTGCAAATTTTATGCGTTTTTTTTTTAAAAAAAGTTATCAAGCTCTTAAAAAATCACCCGATATAATATCAAAATTTACTTAGGTCAAATCTTCTTGGCATTGCTATTCACCCCGTGGAAATGGCTGGATTCGGATTATGACCCCTCTTACTCCCCATGTAGCGATTTTGTTAAAAACTACTTAAGTTGCGATATATTTATAATTAAATGCGCAAGTGTCAAAAGTGATAGAAGTCAGACCCCATTTAAGCTAAACCTCTAAAATTAATCCTCCAAGCTCACAAGAGAGTTCGGAAAAGGTAGTGTAACTTCACGCTGTAAGCGAACATTTCCTTTTGGCCTTTAAAAACGTGAGAAGAAGATTTATAGAGCATTGAAAAGGGATAACCGCGGATATTTCCAATATGACTGTCAGAGTGTCAGCAATATGGAAAATGTAAATATAACATTATCACAACCGTCAAATTTAATAGCAGTCATTCCTGCTGCCGTGCAATTTTATATCTTCATATGAGTTAATCACTACTTCTCATAAAAGGCATTTCAAAGGCCGTCAGTCTCTTTTACTGCAGAATTAATGTTTTACCATTAACCAAGGAATAACAATAAGAACTTTGCGAAACCTTTGGGAAGTGGGGGAGTTCAGTAAAGTATCAGTAGCCAGTTTGTATTGCAAATTTAGCGAGCCCCTAGTGCGAGACATGGATATGCTACTATGTACTATGGTTGTGGTTTGATACCTGAATACGGAAAGAGCTGTGTCAGTTAATTGTAGAGTTACAGTGCAACCGGGTGTCAGACATAAATACTATTAGTGTGTTCATTCAACCCTTCCAAATTACCGGCATTCTCGAGGCGCTGATCTCCGCATTGATTTTATCATCTGTTCTTTTGAGCACTGTGGGACTCGACTGTCGTCAGTGATTAACTTAAACGGATATTTTTGACACTTATTGGATTGTTTTATAACCATTATATATATATCGTATTCTCCATATTTAACTCTGTAAAATTTGCTTTTAATAACAAAGAGTCGGGTGTTTTGCGAATAATATGACCTTTTGAACATATTAGTCTAATAATTAATTGTATGTTTATATTACTTTTGTTCTCTTAACGGTTGTATGTAACACCTAAGAGTAATCGTTATGTATGTATGTATATATACATTACATATTAATTAATTTTAAAAACGTTTAAGGAAAGGTCCACATTGGCCAACGTCAAACTTTTCGTCCAACCTGGACACCACTTTTTACAGAAGGATGGTGACTGTTGGATCATATTTAATCAGGTTGGATACTCCGTGGTGACAACCGTCCCGTCTTTATTTGCGGAGACACAGCTTACGTGGTTATAGCCGAGTTCACAACAGCGCGCTAGTCCTTCTTCTTTTTCATTGTTTGGCGCTAATTTGAGATTCCAAGTGTAGCCTGGTCCTTCTCTTCCTGGTCTTTCCAACGGGGTGTACGTCTTCCTCTTCATCTGCTTCCCCCGGCGGGTGCTGCCACGGACACTCTCAGAATCGCAATGTTTTCACCTATTTTGATGACATGACCTCGCCTGCGCAGCCTATGTCTCTTAATTCGCTGAATTATGACAATGGCGTCGTTTATCTCATAGTTTCACGTTCCATCGACTGCGATATTCGCTGTTGCTAATACGCAAAAGGACTATAAATCTTCGGTAAAATCTTTCTCTCCAAAACTCATAACGCCAACTCATCAGACGTTGTCACCGTCCATGCTTTTGCACCATATAGCAGGATGCGGATTATAAGTGAGTTGTATAAATTGGACTTTGTTCGTCGAGAGAGGATTTTACTTCTCAATTGCCTTCTCTGTCCATCAAAAGTATGCTCAATAATGTACAAAAGGTCCTAATAAAATTTTTCAATCCAAATTTAAGAAACAAATTTGCAAAAAAAAGTCTTTTGTTTAACTTTAAGAATTTTTTATGATTTTATGGTATATTAAAACAACTGACTTTTGAACTTTCAATACTTAATAAGGTCAGTTAAGACTGTTAGTTCTCAATTAATAAATGTTTTTAATCATTGGTGATTGAAAATTAATACTACTATACATCACATCGAAAAACGTTTCATGAAATATATTTAAATTTCACGTTTTCTTTAATTTTTATTTTTTTTTCCATTTTTTATTAGCGATCATTTCGATCTAGCCGTTCCAGTCATTCCAAGTGCAAAACGTCAAAACCTACCAGTCAACTGTCAAAGTTTGGTAGGTGAGCGGTTTTCACATTTCCGGGGACAGGAGAGTTGGGCATCTCTTTATCTCTGTAATAAATCGTTGGCGAGTGGCAGTGAGCACACGTCAATAGTCGTTTGCGTAGACGATGTGTTCTAATTATATTGGTCTCTCTTTCTCTCACAAAAGGCACATAAGGGGGATTCGCTTGTTCATGCAAAACCCTTGCACGGTGCACGAATTGTAGACTTTTCTCTTGGTGCAACGGCACAACAACAAACACACGCAAGAAACTATTTGCGATGGCTGTAAAATACGTCAGACCAAAACTCATTTTATTTTCGTGCAATGACACGTAAAAAAATAATTGCAACCCTGTGCCACCTGTCGTTTTACATAAACACGTATTTCGCCGTTAAATTGTTGACGAAGATAAGTTTTAAATAGATTTTATAATTTCTATTTAAATTATAAAGATTTGTTAGAGTTTTTTTTGTTAAGAATGAATGCAGAAATTTTGCATTTTGTGTCATCGTGCAATCAAGAGCAAGATAATCCCCCTATAGATTAATTTTTTAAGTAACGTTGCACATACGCAACAAAGAAAGGAAATGGGTTAATTCCTGAAATAAACTTAATTTATTAGTTTTTGATGAAAAAGTTTTAGTGAATTGATTCGAATAATGTTGCTAATGGCTTAACCGCTAGTGCTACATATATAAATTGTAATTGTAATTAAATTACCTTTTTCAATTTAAAAAAAAAATGTTGCAAAAGAATATTAAGGTAATTTTTAAATACATATAGGGCGAACCAATTCGAGGTTCTTTACTTTTTTCAAGAAAAAGCATAGACATTTTAAGTTTATTGGGGGAATGTTTATTATCATTCGAAAAAGACATTCTTTGGCATTTATTTTCTGAAGATTACCTCTTTCAAATGTTGGCCGCGGCTACGTGTCAGATGGTCCATCCGTTTCGACTGGTAACTGGCGAATGACACGCCTGAATCGAAACGTTACTATCCACAAAGCCTTTAGACTTTACCTATCCGCATAGGAAAAGACTTACGGTGTGATATCACACGATCTTGGTTCCCAATCGACCCGTCCAAAGCATGAAACTACCTTCTCACCGAAGTGTTTTTTTTTAATAAATCCATTGATTGATGAGATGTGTGAGAAGTGGCGCCGGAATGCGGAACGTCGAATAATCTTTGAATTTTTCATAGCACATAGAGCGAAGCGTTGTCGCTTGGGAAGCTCGAGCGCTTCAGTTCTTGCACAAGTTGTATTTTGTACGCTCTTAGTTGCGTTAAGGGGTCCTACACGTCAGCAACGCGCCTACGAACGGCGGCAAATCGATTCTCCACGGTCACGCGAAATATTTCAGGGGGAAGCCTTTCCATGATGAAATGCCAAACAATACTGAAAAAAAATAACATGACAGCTTGACAAGACTCAAGCGTGATCTGTCAAAAAAGGCTGTTGAAGAAAGTATCTCTACTTGGATCACCCGTTAAATACTTTTGCTTATTGACAACATAATTACAAACCTCCCAAATTCGCGGTAGTCGCCACTTTCTCCTCCTATAGCACCGAAGGAGTGCGGTAGACCACCAATTAAGGATGTATAACATAGTGGATCTTACCACATATTGAGAGACCCATTTCTTTGCCTGCCTTCTTAATATTTTTTTTTGGAGGGAGTGACAGGCCCTTAACTGCTGACCACTACCGACTAAGTCTTAACAGGCTTTATCGTCACTGTTGCAATCGCATCCAACACATGTACTGGAGGAGCAGCCATCGACGGGAATGGAGGTGGTGCCATTTCTGTCTTCGGACGTCTTTCGGTAGGCTGATCCACCAAGCGTACCACTTACGCAGAGGATACTCGTTCAAATAAGATCTTTAAACAGTTGCTCGCCATGTGTGTTCGACTGGACGTGCTGAGGAGGGTGACTCAGGCAGGAACCCGCTCAAGCGGACGATTATTGCACATCCAAAAAATCTAGCCTTCCGTCTTAAGAAAGCTCACTCAATTGACTACTGGACGGATCAATGTCTCCGTAGCCGTTGCGAGTTGACCAATATGGATACATAAGTTACACATTCGCTACTACCACCGTTAGTCTTCACAGGATTTTCCTCCACCAACACAAAAACTATATATAGAGCTATATTTTATCCTTTACGGGGCAAAAAGTGCACAAAAGTGAGCACTCGCCTAAAAATACATTCACTAAACCGGGCAACAACAGTGCTACAATTTAATCACTATGCACAGTATATGGAATTTGAGGTAATTAATAATGTTAGGGCATTTACTTATTGACAGATTTATTTTTTTTATAATATATTTAAGCGGAAGGCTTAAATTTGGTATATGAGGGCTAACGCTCGTATTTGCCCGACTTTAAGCGCAATATGTTATTAGAGGGAGAGGTTCACTTCGAAAGCGTAATACTACAAAGTATCGATGCAATATGACTACAGTATTTACATATGTACATATATATCATCGGTATGCAATGTGAAACAATATTGCAAAATGATGTGTTGTATGCATACACAATTTTATTGCAAAGTGTACTTTCACAATAATCTGTTTAGTTTTTGCTAGCGCATAAAAATAAAAAATTATAAAATTAAATCCAAATAGTTTAATTATATGTATATAATTTCTTCAATTTCATTGAAAATAGAAGCACAAACATAATTCAAATATATAGGAAAATATATTATATACCTGAATTGAACTTTTTTGTCAACGCAAATATCGAAACAAAGCTTACCAAAAATTTTATGTGCATCGGCCATAAAAGTTAACCATTAACTTTATTTGTAATGCGGTATATTCTCTGCCCTTGCACATCGACTACCAGGATAATTGCGTTGATGCAGTGGAGAAGTATTTTGGATGCATTACATAACATTATACCTTGCTCACATTCAATGCAACGGACGTCTGCGACGTCAGCCATAGCGAGCATGTTGACTGGTATGTACGGTGTAAAGTCAGCCGAAAGTTCGAAAAATTTTATATTAGGGTTGTCTCTTATTTCTTATGTTTTTTTTTACGAGAAAGAAGCATCGACAGCCTGGAACTTTAATACTACCATTATATACCTATACCCGCGGTATCAACGTCAAGTATTATGTCGGGAGGGTATTTGAGTAATGCTTATACGTTTGTAGTTGTCTCAATGCAACTGAATGCATTTACTTGACCCCACCTCTGTTGGTCTCTGAGCCCGTGCAATGTTTGTTGTCTAATCCTTCCTTAATGATTTAGTTATTTTGGTGTGCGTTTGTTTGGTTCGCGTTCTAGTGAGTTCTATTCTCCGCTGTTGTTCTCGAGCACTGCAGGTTTTTGTCATTTAAATATATTGCTTGTAGCGGTTACTTGTTTTGTAATTTAGAATTCTGTCCTTAAAATAACTGACATTATTTTGTACTGGTACGGGTTGCACGGAGAAGATTTTTAGAGCAGTCAATATGCTATGCCAGGATGCTGACCATACAGTATTGCTTTGTTCCGCCCTTCCGTCGTTTCCTACTAATAACCTTTTCGGCCAGTGTCTTCAGCTTTATCACAGCTTGATATATATACTATATGTATAACTCAAAGATTTTTCCAGCGGAGTGTCCATGTTTTTAATAGTCGCTGTTTTCAGCACTATGATAAGAATTCCAACTGGTCCCGGAGCTTTAGATGGGTTTAACCGGCCACATGCTTCCCGAATTAGTTCTTTTGAAAATATCGGTATATCTTTGGCTGCTTCCATAATCTCATCATAAAGTTGGTGTCGGAAATAGTGCCGATTCTATTCTGGCCAATATTGAGGGGGAGATTGGCATTTCCTTACGAGAATGAAGTTTCTCCATTATATACTAGCCTCCAGGCATTGTCTTCACCGTCGTCGCAGAGTTTTAGATAGCATTCTAGTTTGCTTCTCTTAATAGATAGCTTAAATGGTTTCCTTTTGTCCTTGAACAGTCTTTGAAGGAGACTTTGTTGAGAGGTGCCACGTGACATTTGATATAAACACCTGGCTTGCTGGCATTCTTTTCGAAGTTTCGTAATCGTGCCGTTCCACCAATATAGTGGGAGGTGATGGTTGCGTCGTGTATGCTTCGCTATTGATGCGTATCTGAAGACGAGTAATAATTATTTAGGCGGAACTATTTGCTGAAAGCGGAATATCGTGTAAAGTAGTTGGTTTAAAAACTTCGACAATGGCTTAGGTTCAGTTGTAATAACCACATTTTCACATAAGTTTTAGGTACATGGATGTTAATGTAAATATGGAAGATACTATCTCCGAATTTCAATAATATATTTTAAAGTTTTACAAACACTTTCGGTATCAAGTTTGACATTGACACTGTTACTTATAAAGTGAGGGTCTGATTTCGCCTATTTTTGGAAAAGAGTTTATTTTTCAAAAATGTCATTTGTGCAAGTTTTGCTGCAATAACTTCATTATAACTTGAATTTTTATTTTGTAAAGTAAAATAATTATAAGGAATTAGCTGACCCCGCAAGCGTTGTCCTGCGTGAAACTATGTGTTTTGAAATGACAAGAAAGTTGAATTTATATTGTCTTGAGAATCATTTATTTGCGATTTTTCTACATTTGTTTCAATGTAACGCAGCTTGATAAACAACATTCTTTGGTTCACGGCCACGTATATCTGACCATGTGAAAAACATAGAATTTCCAGATTTAGGCCACACACTACTAGCGACAATCCTTGTGTCTTGTTTATTGTCATCGCAAATGCAACTTTCCCTGGAAACTGAATACGTTTGAACTGAAATGGCAAATCGTTGGAACTCAAAGGAATTCGTAGAATCAAGCATTCTGCCTCCTTGTATTCGATAGCTGCGTCACAATCAGTCGAGTTCCATTCCACAGTTTCGGCGCATGAAGATTGCGAAACATAAGAATGATCCAACTTTTAGATGCAAAGGATGCGGCGGCATATCAAGTCTCTCCATAGGTTTTAGAAATCAAACTCGATAACTCACGGCTTCGTCTTCATTGTCAAGACGATGGATCGATTTGTATGATCAGTATTTTTGGCAGCTAAAATTGCGCGTGCACTCAAGCAATCGTAGTTACGATAATTTGGCCAATGGAATTTGGAAGTATCAACCGGAATTTGACCATTTCCAATTCTTAGCGAATGTAATGTAAAATTTCTTCGACTTTTTTTTTTCATATCCCATATTTGACGCGGATTTGAAGGCTGATATGCCGAAATGATCATCGTGTAAAGTGTGCGAACTTCAGTGGCATGCGAAGCAGCTATTGCATCGTCCATCGTTTGATTCCAGTGGTGGATTGTATAATTTAGTCCTATTGCATTAGTTGAGAACACACGTGGATGTCCATCTATTGCTTGCCGTTGCTTTTTGTGTAACCATTTCTTCGACGATACATTCCATGTATAATATCAAGGCATTTCCAAATTTCTCGCAAACGGATCACTGACGCAATTTGAGTAAAAACTCGTCAATGCCACTCTCTGGTTTTCTTAAATGAATTGGGAGATGCACAGCAGTCGGAAAACGTTCATGAATTGCTTGATTTCACCAAACTGCAATAGTCATGATTATTATGAGTTTGAATGCGAATTAGACAATAGTGGCGAATATGGTACGGTCACTGTGTTGTCAACTTCGATAGTCACTCCTTTAAATTAAATGCTGAATGTTCTACCATTGTCGTCTGGTGAGCGACGCCGATAGAGTCGAATATCCATAATTTACAGCTTGCGTTTCCGAAAAAAAAGCACATGGATATTGTTTCGTGCATTTACTATATTGTTAGACATACAAACCGAAGTGGGGTTGTGGTTGGTTATGTTTTTATTGGTTTCCGCCACTTCGTATAAATATGGATCTACGTTGTTTCAAGATACAGTCCATCAAACATCGTAGCTGGTGCTTGAAAAATTGTGCTGTAATATCTTTACGATCTTGTTGATTGATTGCGATTCAACAATTCCGTAATCTACGGGCATTTTGCATTGCAAGTGAATGTAACAAACAAATCCGCCCGTCCATAATTTCGCATGCATGTGGTCGCATCCTGCGAGCACTCGTACATGTGCTTTGGGCTGCCAATGAATATTGAAAGCAAAAAGGGCGCCGACCGATATTAGCGCGACTTCTTCGTGGCATCGTAACAAATTTCAATCTGTAATTGATCTACTGTGGCTACATTTTTATACCCTGAACAGGGTATATTAAGTTTGTCACGAAGTTTGTAACACCCAGAAGGAATCGTCGGAGACCCTATAAAGTATATATGTATATAAATGATCAGTATGTCGAGCTGAATCGATTTAGCCATGTCCGTCTGTCTGTCTGTATATATACGAACTAGTCCCTCAGTTCTTAAGATATCGTTTTGAAATTTTGCAAACGTCATTTTCTCTTCAAGAAGCTGCTCATTTGTCGGAACGGCCGATATCAGACCACTATAACATACATATAGCTGCCATACAAACTGAAGGATCGGAATCAAATGCTTGTATGGAAAACTGTCACATTTGACAAGATATATTCACGACATTTGGTATATGTTATTTTCTAAGGCAACAATGGAATCTCCAAAGAAATTGTTCAGATCGGTTAACTATAGCATATAGCTTCCATACAAACTGAACACATAGTTGCTAACAGAAATGCCCCTGTGAAGGGTATTTAGCTTCGGTGCAACCGAAGTTAACGTTTTTTAGATTGTAGTAAACTCTTCATGAGGAACAGTTACCCCTTAATACAATGAAATTATTATGTACTAACGAAGACGGAAACGTTGAAGCTGGTATAAGAATCCACTGGATTGGAATTTGAAAGGGAAGTACTTTTAATACAATTGAAAAAATTTTCGTACTATTGAATTTGGCAAGAGATACCAAAGAGTTAATTTAAAAGTATTTCTTTGTTTATTTAAATTTCAAACAAATAGTTTTAAATCTTTACGAATAATATTCAATATTTTGAGTTATCAATACTTTTAATCTCAATTTAATTTAGCTCTAATTGATGCTCAATATTTTTGGTTAACCCGTATTTAGCTAACACATATGTATATATTCGACGGTTTTCCTATACGTGAACATGCAACATAAAGTTGCCCATGAGAAAAACATTTTCCAAATCTAAACCACAAATGAACATTGTTTGGCCTTGAGATTTATTTATCGTCATTGCAAAAGCTAAACGGACTGGAAATTGTAGAAGGGTATCGTAGAATCCGATGGTATCATTGGAATACGTGGCAACAGGACCACTTCACCTTTAATATATATCTAGTGAATTTAAAAATTCAATTTGAATACTTATATTTTCATTTTCATTAAGAACAGTATCGATTGATTTAAAAGACATCAGATCGCCTGGTAACAACTGTTGTATTTGGAAGTTAATTTCGTAAACATCAACATTTTTGGCTGCCAAAATCCAAAATAGCCCGCTTACTGAGCCAGTTATGAGTCAAGTAATTACTCTGTATATTCGAAAAAATACTCTGAATCAATTCATTATTTTAATCAAGAACAGTGCATAAATTATTTGGCAGTTTAATGCTCTTTCAACACGCTTGCGTCGTGCCTCTCTGCTTCGCGCGTTGTTGAGGCTGCATTTTTTCGGTGGCATTCGACTTAAAATAATAAGCTCAACGTTTAAATACTTATTAAAAAAATACAAAAACATGCTATTATAACACATTGAAACGAGGAGTGCAAAATAATTTTTAATAGAAGTTGAATAAAAATAATGAAAATAAAAATATTTGAACAATTGTTAAAAAATTATGGGGCGCTTTTTATAATTTTTTTCATATTTACAACTGTGATCGAATTGAAGCGTGTTTTCGAAACGGTAAGTTGTTAGTACTGTTAGTGACATCTATGCTAAATTTCACGTCAGAATATTCATTAGTATTTTTAGATACGCGTCGTTTTCAGAGGCTCTAAAAGTGAATTCTTCGATTTTTACTTTGTCTAAATTTATTGAACAAAGAAGCTATAATGCACCATCTCATATTGCATTGATTATTCGTGATCATTTCGCCACATTTTCAACTAATATCGCGCCGCAACAACCGCATTCGCCTGATTTATCTTTGTGTAACTTCTGGCTATTCAGCAAATTCACATGACCATTTGACTCAATTGAGGATATAAAAGCTGAATCGAAGAAGCCTCTGATGGCCATCACGACGGAGGATTTTTCCAAGTGCATAGATGACTCGAAAATTCGATGGCATAAGTGTATTGCAGCGGGAGGGGATTACTTTGAAGGAAATGAAATGGACAAAATTCAGCTTCTAATTTGATCACAGTAGTATGTATATGTTTAAACCACTCAATTTTGGGGTATTCAAAATCAGTTTACACCCGCGATTAATAAAAATACTAGAGTAATTTGGTGCACAATTTCTTTAATTTTTGTATATTTAAAGCACAATAAAAATCAAATATGTACATATGGATATATTTAATTAAACGCAGCGACAAATGTTGTTGGGTTGAAATAAGATGCTGCTCGCTGGAATTGGGTTGACCCGAAGTTGATTTTAGCTCGTGGGAACTTTGTTGCGGCGCAGTGCAGAACGGACACAGTGTGGAATCGAATAGTTGATGATCGAATTGTGAGTCGGAAGGTGTTGACGCGACGCAGTGTGTAAACGAATGTGTGTTTGCGGGCGAACTTCAGGTCGAATTGCGTCGGACGAATTGTGAGCCCTTTCCCTTTTTGTCCATTCCTTTTGATGAGTGGGTTGATATACAGCTGTGGTGAGTTGAGTTGGTGTTGCGTTATGGTGAATTGCACTGTAGCATTAGGATGCGCCAGTTTTACCGAGTAGAGGGGGTGGATGCTTCACTCATTTAAACATCCTGGGCCCCCTAGGCGAATATTTTGCCTAGTTTTATATATATATGTATATGCTATTGCATGTATTTCGGCGTACTGCTAGTAGAGTTGCCGAGAGCGCATTATACATGCTGTACTCGTAAATCCTGAAAATGCCTATGGTTTTAAACATAATATTTGTTATTTATTTACTTTTAGGTGCGTACGGTTCGGACCTATATTTTGCGGGTTTATCCGACTTATTGTTATAGTAAACATGTGTATGCGTTGTTTGCTTTTATTAGTTTTATTTGCGGTTATTTACAATTTCTAGTTTTATTGATTTGGTATATCGGTAATGAATTCTTTGCCTTTTCTGAAATGGTTTGCATTTTATTTATTCTTTGAAGGATAGTATCTCCACGCCTGGCTCAAATATGGCCAGAATGGGTACTCCTTAGCCCTGGAGTTAGGACTGTGACAATAGAGGGATCTTGCGAGGGGGTTGCCGTGAATGGAAAGTTCTTCGCAATTAATTTGATGCTTTGTAAAGCTGATTCCCATAAATGTTGCGTCAGTAATCATAAGTGGCGAAGGCCACCCTGGGGGGTCGAAAAGTGACAGATATTTGAATTTTTATTATTGTCAAATTGAATTCTGACATTGGTTTTTTTACCTTTATGTGGGGTATTAGAAAATTGTGGCTCTATTGGTTGTCGTACGACATACCGGCCATTATTTGATCGAGTAGTTGTGGCTTTAGAGAAGTGCTCACAATACTGATCTTTTATAATTTTGTTTGTTGTTGGAAGTTTCCTTAACTTTTGCAATTTCCTTATATTAGAATTAAGGTATTTGTCCTCAACTTGAGTTGGTATGGTGGAAACTGGTTCTGCAACTAGTCCACTTTGTATTTCGTTGTGCAGCGTTTGAATTTTTTGTGCCTTTGAGCAACATGGTGTCTCTTGTCAATTTTTAGTATTTTGGCTTTCGGGATTTGCTTTTGCAATTAAACCCGTGGTTTTTTTTAATATGCCCCCTTTTTTGGTGTGATAGCGGATAAGTACTATAGTGAAGCATTGTATGGTGTCTTTTGTGACAATGGAAGCAATTAAATTTGCTTTTGCAATTTTTATATGTATGTGCATGTGACAGACAATTTGTGCAAAGTCTTTTTGACCTGACAAAATTATTTCGCAAGATTTAAGCTTATGCCTTCCTGTGCATAGTTCGCATGACGTGTGTTTTTTCTGTTCGGATATGAACCAGTGCGTTTTGTGAAAGCTTTTGTTTAAATTTTTGTTGCTTCTAGCTTGGGGTCTATTGAAGCTGCTATTTTGGTCGTGTTTAATGATCTTTGTTTTGATTATTTTTTCTTCTAACCTTTCCGCAATTTCCTGTTGGGTGGTGAGAAAATCTTTCATTTGTTGCCACGTTGGGCACCTTTTTCGTGATGAGAACGATTGCTTCCATAGAAGTAACGACTTTTCTGGTAATGCGGCGGTGCAAATGTTTACCAGAATTGGGTCCCAGCTGTGTGTGAGAATATTTAGTTTCGATAGAATCGACAAACAATTTGAAACAGTGGATTCTAGTTTGATGAATTCTACACTTGTTCGTTTCTTGATTTTTGGCAAGTTCATTAGTGTCGTTACTTGCTTATCGACCAGTTTTCATATCTAGCTTTTAGAGCTTCCCAAGCCAAATTGAAATTGTCGTCATTTAATGCGAACTGTTTGACTATTTCTCCTGCTTGACCTTTAGTTTTGTATCTGAGGTGATACAATTTTTGCGCATGTGATAATTAAGGATGGTTTATGTACACGGCCGTGAACATGTCCTGGAAGGACGGCCATTCTTCATAACCTCCGTAAAAGGTTTCTGTGTCACATGCGGGCACCTCGAGGTGGATGCCTGGACTTGCCTCTTGATATTGTTGCGTTTGTGGCAGCTCTACTCTACTGTGGGGAGTAGGTGCAATTGCTTTTATTAGCTTTAATTGATCGGAGATCATAGCTTTCGTTTCTTCATATTGGTCTAAGCAGTTTTCGAAAATATCGATGATTTAAAATTATGTGGCAAGTCTGAATCGTCAGATTCTATTATGGCGTCATGAGCCGCTTGGAGACGAGCCCAGAAATTTTTAAGATTTTGGCTTTTTATTTCCAATAACAATTCCGAGTTTTCGTGAATTGGTGAAGAGGCAAATCTTATGCAGTATCTTGTTAAACTGTCACTTTCTGAAATAAATTTAATAGCCTGTTTTGAGCGTGTAGCTCCTGCAGGCGTATATTGGTTTTTTCGTTATTAACCATTTTTGTATTTTTATTTTTTTTTTTATTTTATATATGTCGGTATATAGGCCCACCCTAATACTTGTACTTATGTTTTGTGCAACTGAGAGCTCGTTGAAGAGATCAATGCGCTATTAACATAAGTATGCACGAATTGTTTGTACGTTTATGATTATGCTTTGTTCGTAATTGAGAGCTCGTTAGAGAGATCAATTCGCTTTTTGTGCACAATCCTGCTTGTTTTTGTTTGTCAAAGAAGAAGAGGTATTGCCGAATAATTGTCAATGTGGACTTTGAATATGAAAATGTGTGTATACGAATATGTAAGTATATGTTCAATTATTTATTTATGCTAAGCTGCCTTTTTGCTGTTTTTTTGTTAGATGTTGTTTTTTTTTTTTGTTTTTTAACAATTTGTTGTATTGTTAATTTCCCAAATCGTTTATTTAATTTCTCAATCAATGATTACTTTTTTAATAATTTTGTAATAATGTACCCTGTGTATGTAGGGTATAGCATAGACAGATTTGTATTGCCGTATGCTTATATTCTTTCGTAATAATGAGAGGACGCGAAAACGGAATAGAAAGAAGATATTTTCTCTTGTCTATAAATACATATGTTCATACGTAAGCAAATATGCACTTCTACATAGTTTCTATTAGAACGGCTGTCTGATATGCTTTATAGATATATGTGAATATATAAATATATAAGTATGTATTTTGGGTTTGCCGGAAATTTTTCCCAAGTAATTGCTTCAATTTTAATTTGTTTTTTGAGCTTCAATACTTTTATATATACTTATTTTGATATATTTTACAGGGTTTGGTAAAATTTTATTAGCCGGTGAAGCGGATTTTAATTACAGGTATAATAACAAGTATGACTGTAGTTTTAGGCATATGAGTACATACGTATATGCATATGTTAAATAAATAAAGGATATAATACGCTCACTTGGTATTCCTTTGAATGTTATGTTTTGCAGGGTGCATGTATGCACATATCTTGCCCTAATGCCTTTTGCGTTTTGGTTCTCTTCCTTTCTCAACGCCTTTCCTCCTTAAGTTTTGTAACCGCTTCCAGGTACACCTTATATTTTTGTTGTTTTAAAATTTTGTAGCTATTTTTTGTTCGCGCCCGATTGTTTTGTTTTTGTGTATATTTTATTGCTTAGGCTTAAGTGGTGAATACAATGACTGCGACAGACTGCAGCAGCAAGAGAGTGAACTGAAAACGTTGTTGTTCATCTTACTACATGTACATATTGAGAAGCAACAACAACACAATGGCCGGCATGTACACAAGACAACACAGCTGTCCATTTTGCATGTACACAATTTCGTTGTGGCCATACTAATTCCTTTCACTTCAATGAAATTTTAATATTTTGTTCAAAGTGAAATTTTTTATGCAAAAAATAAGTAAATAGGAAAATATTTTTGCTTTAAATTATCAATTGTTATTACAAATGATATAATAGAGCTATAATTGAGCTTTTTTATGCTTTTATTTGTAAAATAACTTCAAGTTTGTTCGAGCTGTGAATAATTTTACATTTTACATATTAGTGGCATCACCACTCTACCTCCTCTTTCTATCTTCGATTCTACTGTCAACTCTACTGTCGTCCTACTGTCGTTGGCAAAAATAGCGAGAACGACAACTGTCGGCCTGCAGTCGTGTAGTCGTGCAGCTGTCAAAATAACAGTGTCCATAAGAACGTGTGTATTTTAATATTTGACAGATGTAGTTTGCAGTCTGTCGCGCTTTATGTGTTCAGCGCTTTAGGCTTAACTTTGTTTTTATTTATGTTTTGTTGTAAGGCCTCGCAACCGACTGTCCGTGTTTTTCCCTTTTTCTGATTGTTGTTTTCTGAGTGTTGTTCTCTGTTTCTTTTTTTTATATATTTGTAAATGTGTTTGTATATATTGCATTGGCAGATTTTTCAACTACGGTAATTTTCTTCTTTCTGTTTGGTCAACTGCACCTTTCGTTTTTTAATGTTAGCACACTGCGCACTTTTGGCTTGATTGCTTTTTTGTTTGTTTTGGTTTTTGCTTTTTAATTGCACGTACTTACTTTACAAAATATTGCATGTATTCATTTTGTATTTTAGAAATTCACCGCACATTTTTTCTTTTTTTTTGGGTACAATTTATGGTTTTAATGTGGCAATCTAATTTTGTAAATAAATTGAGAAAACTATATGCAGCAAAGTCGTTTCTAATTATAAGACCGCCAGTGTATATATATTTCGGCAATTCACTGCACCTTTGTTTTTGTTATCGGAATTTTTTTCTTTTGTTTTATGTGTGCATTTATTGTGTTACTGAGCATTTGCTTTGTTTTGTTTACCGCACTTTTTAAACTTTGTCACCACAACTTATGTACACATTTATATACTTATGTTCTTTTCACAGCACTTTGTCACTGTTTAAAAATACATATATGTATGTAAATTGTTTCTGTTTTAGTTTTGTGGTTTTATTTATTCATTTATTTATTTATTTTATTAAATATCCGAGGTGCCTTTCGGAAAGGCACGAAGGACCATGTTTAAACCACTCAATTTTGGGGTATTCAAAATCAGTTTACACCCGCGATGCCTTTGAGAATTGTTGCGTCAATGATATTGTTCATGATTTGCTTCACGATCAAACGCGTTCTGTTACAGAATTTAGGAGGTTACAAATTTGGAAGCACTACTGAACAAACTTTTAGGTGTAAAATGTCTTGCGGAACACCAGGCAAATCCAACGAATTCAAAAATTCAGTGGAGTAATTCGTAGCTTCATCTTCATTTACCACATAATCGACAGGTTTGAATGAATGCAATAGATCACCAATTTGATTTTGAATTTTAAAATTAATCTCATCCACATCCTTGTTCTTCGTTGCCAATATTGCGCGTTCACTTAAGCAATCGTGATTCAAACAATTAACAACAATATTCGCAAACGCTGTACGAATTAGTTCATCTTTCGATGTAACGAAATTACAAAAATTGGAAATGAAATCAAACCGGTTGTGACATCGACCGGAACTTCACCATTACCGATGGCTATCAGTTGTTTGGAAAACACATCAGTTGTGAGATCGTTTTGTAATGAAACTCGCATATTCGTATTCAATTTAGGTTCCTTCACAAAGCGCCACAAAGACGATGACTTTAAGAAAGCGTTAACTGCATCAGCAGCAGTTGATTTTGAAATGACAGCTAACATTTGACGGAAATCACCAGACAATAGAATCATAGCGCCTCCAAAACGTCTTGAATCATTGCATAAATCCTTCATGGTCCAATTATCCATTGTGCATTCATCCCAAATGATGATTTTACAACATTGCAAAACTTTTCTCATAGCGGAATTACTAATGTTGGTGTTGGTGTGGGTTCTTCAACCACTTGCAGAGTAAACGGAAATTTCAGCGCTGAATGTGCTGTCCGGCATCCTTCCACCAACGTAGCTGCTATTTCTGAGGAAGCAATTGCCGAAACAATTTCAGATCTCGAACCAATAGTAGCCAAAAAAAAAGAAATCAGAAATGTTTTTCCAGTACCACCAGGAGCATCGATAAAAAATATTCCCCCATTTCCGTCATCAATCGCCTTCATCAATGTTTCATACACGATTTTCTGCTCAGGATTTAACAATGGAACATTATCACAAACCATTCGGCTCAATGCGTCTCAATCAGATTCACGTTCTCGTTCTAATTCTTGATTGAAAGCATCGTGAATTTAACGATTGCGCGGTGGTATTCCTAAAGTATACAACAAATTGCCGCTAATAAGCACACATACATATATCCTCAATCGCATACAACGATTCATTATGAATCTCATCAGTCATTCCCAAATTGAAATCTTCGGTTGCAGCACGAATTTGATGAAAAAAATCAAATCAGCAATTGAAAACGTTGACAGGCATCACGATATATAGGACAGAGAACTCCATCGACGGTTCGAAGTGGCTCGAATGAAGTTGGCCCACGAATATTCACCAACAGTGATCGCATATAGAAACATTCTGTATTACTGGATGGATGCACTGTGTAAATACGACCGATGGCATCTGTTGAGAATACATTTGGATAATCCGGAACTCGCTCGCCTTGCTTTCGATGAAGCATTCCAATTGTAATAACAGGGCATCTGAGAGTAGAGCAATGTTCGTGCGAATGGATCACTCTCACATGTTGAAAAGAAACTGGTCAATGTTGTAGCTGATGGTTCTTCAGAAATTAAAAAATTCGCCAAAGAGCCTCATTTCAACTAACATATCTTCCAATTTGATACCGTGTTACTTCATCATCGGCATTTGGATGCGCAACACCAAACGCAGCCGTATCACTACCTTTTGTAATATACTTGCAAACGTATTTGTTTGCTTTAATCGAAATACAGTCCTCCACATTGATATGCGCATCAAATGTTTTGCAAAGTAGTGGTGAATATGAAACAATCCAAATGTTATCGACAACAATATCATTTCGTTTCACTTTCAATGAAACTGCTCTGCCATTATCATCAGGTAAACGACGTCGATAGGTCCGTGAATCATAGGTATTCTTGATGACTATATCATACAATTCTTGATCAATTTCTGGATCCGATATCTCTGCACAAATGACAGCATCGATTTCGTCTGGTCGAATCTTTTCATCGAACAAAAGTAGAATATGCGTGCGGCAGACCTGTCTTCTGCCATTCAACAGAATACATCCAGCATCGAACATCACCAAATACACACTGTATAGTAAGGAAATGCATTAGAACATTCAGCTTCTGTCTGAACGATCATCTGTTAGCATTCTGTCTAACGCATTCTTAAATAATCCAGTCAATGCATTATGGTCCTGAACCATTCGTTGCAATTCTCTGATGATGTCTTCATTGGTTCTGTTGTACAATGCACTATGACGGTTTATTTGATCGCTCTCGATCACAATGAAATTGATTTGCAAGAAATTGTATTCGTCATCAGTAAGGGGCAATAACGACTTAGCACGATGATGCACCTTAGCTTGAATGGTTACGAATTCAAAGTTAATAAAATCCGATCACTCAAAGGAAACGGAAGATTACTCTTTCGAGCAGATATTACCTTAAACGACAGATTATATCCTCTTTCGTTGATAATTGATGCAGCGAAAGAAGTAATTTGAAAGCACCCATTATAGTTTTGAACATTTGCTAAAAATTGGTTTGATTCTGTTATTCCGCCTTCTAGATACGTCGCAATGGCTCCAGTGGCGATGGCAATGTTGGCAATTTAGCTTTTCCACTATCAATAGTTGTTGTATGCCCGCATTGCAACGCATTGAAATTTCCAAGAGAAATACTTGGATTGTGTTGCCATCCAAGTATTTCTCTTGGAAATTTCAATGCGTTGCAATGCGGGCATACAACAACTATTGATCCAATTTTATTGACAAAAAGAGATCGATAATCGAAAGCACAATCATATCGGAATGCTACTCGAAGCAAATTGACATTACCAGCACGCCTTCTTTGCAGTTGTTGTGTTGGTTTCAGTATTTATTCGTCGACTTTGCACCAATAATTTTCCACATTGATTTACTCTACGACTTTGGTATGCCAATCCACGCGAATCGATTACAGCCTGCTGTTGTTTTTCTGTTTGTTGCGCAATGTTTCTATCATCTTGACTCATATTCTCACGATGAGTCGACACTGCTCGTGCACCAGGGGCCCTATTCTGTAACTCGATTCGAAAAAAAATTTACTCGAATTCGGATTTTTTATATTCTGTAACTCGATTTTCGCATTTTCAAGCCAATTTTCGAATAAATTATTCGTTGGCTTTTGAGTTGTAGAAAGCAAAAACGAAAACTGTACGTATTTATTCAGGCACAGGGTGGTACAACTTTCGCATAATTATAAAGTAGGCTCGAATTTCGAATAGAATACATTTCCGAATCGAGATACAGAATAGGGCCCCAGTTGAACGTCGGCCTAAATTAGACCTTCTCGTTGGTGGCATTATGAAGAACAACTGCAATACAATGATATCCCGAATAGAAATTTGAAAACAATGAAACAACAATAGAAACGTACCACTTCTTAGAGACAAATCCCAATAGCCAACCAACAATGCTTATATCACAAATATTGTATCCAATTTCAATGAATTTTTTGTATGATTTTCAGTCATAGAAATAAATAATCTGATTTAGCAAATCATGATTTGTTGATTTTCAACATACAGTGTTGAAGAAAACCTTTGGAAATTAAGGAAGTAATTCCTAAAATCTTTAAAAGTGCTTGGTGGATTTACAGGACGAATTAGGTATATCAAAAAATTATCTAGAGCTTTTAAAAAATGGCATTCATTTCTATTCTTCTATGTACATATTCTCGTTATCAATTTTAATTCTCAAAAACTCACCAAATCGCAATGACATAATCCGAATCTGTAATGCGAAATGGTCGGCAAACGTTATTCGATCGAACAAAACACGAGTTCGCAAATTGCAATATGGACGGTGAAACAGCAAGTTATGAAGAAACTGCGCAATTGAATCGTATGCCACAATAGAGCTATGAATAAAATAGAAGAGAAACGAAACGTCAAGTCCATGTAAAAGGGAAAACAACGTCACCATCAACAGTTTTTTAGTCAACGTGAACAGCGCCACTACTTATGAAACAAAATTGGCTTCTCCATTGATCGATAACAGATGGCGTTAGTTTGCGTGTCTATCTCACAGTTCAATTGTGATACGACATTCAAATTTGATTCTTTTTTGGTTGTTGCTAAAATAAATAAATACAAAAAGAAAGAAAATATTTAAAAAAAACGAAAAAGAATGGTCGTAACACGCTGAGTGGTCAAAATAAGACATTTTGAAATTAAGATTTTTTGATCTTTTTTTGATTTTTTCTTACTTTTTTTTAACCCGTGCAGAGAAAATATCTTTCCATCAAAGTACAAATCATCAAAATCGAACTATGGGATTATATCGCTTCGGACACTTTTTTTTTATTTTTATACGTAGATATAAATGATCAGATTGTTGAAACAAATTGAAATCCGTGTCTGTCTATCCGTCCGTGCAAGCTGTAACTTGAGTAAAAATTGAGATATCTCGATGAAATTTGGTATGTGGTAGTAAAAAGGAAATTACGTGTTCGTAGATGGCCGTAATCGGAACACTGCCACGCCCACAAAACGTCATTACCGGAACACTTAAAAAGTGCCATAATTAAGCACCAAATTAAGATATACTGTATTTTGCAAAGGGGATCGCAGTAGCATCATCATCAGCGGCATCTGTGTGCAAAAAATTTTGTAAAAGTAGGGGTGGCTCCGACCTCTAAAAAGTTTAATGTACATACCTTGTAAACTGCTCAAGCTAGAACAACCAAATTTGCTCAACGTAAATACTAAACTTCTACCAACAGTGTCAAAATTGATTAAATCGGTGGATAACCCCGCTCACTCCTCATATAACAGTGCTGTTCAAAACAACTAAAAGCACAGTAAACTTTTCCAAGACTTGGCGCATGGTGAATATCTGGTCGGTTGTTGATTTACCAGGTCTAAAGCCACACTGATAAGGTCCAATCACTTTGTTGTCGGTGGGCTTTAATCTTTCACACAATACGCTCGATAGAAAATTGTATGCGATGTTGAGGAGGCTTTTCCCACGGTAGTTGGCGCAGATTGTGGGGTCTCCTTTTTTTATGGATTGGGCAGAGCACACTTAAATTCCAATCGTTGGGCATGCTTTCGTCCAACAATATTTTACAAAGAAGCTGATGCATGCTCCTTCTCAGTTCTTCGCCACCGTGTTTGAATAGCTCGGCCAGCAATCCATCGACCCCGCCACTTTGCTGTTTTTCAGGCGGGTAATTGCTATTCGAACTTCTTCATGGTCGGGCAATGGAACGTCTGCTCCATCGTCATCGATTGGGGAATCGGGTTCTAGGGCGGGTGCGAATCTTGGCTGCAACAAGATAGTGGTCCGAGTCGATGTTAGGACCTCGTAGCGTAAACATGTCTACAACACTGGAGCTGTGTCTTCCGTCTATCACAACATGATCGATCTGGTTGGTGGATTTTCATTCCGGAGACAGCCAGGTACCTTGATGTATTTGCTTGTGCTGGAATCTAGTACTACAGATAACCATATTTCGGGCCCGGCGAAGTCGATCAGCCTCAACCCATTTGGGGATGTTTCGTCGTGGAGGCTGAATTAACGCACAATATTGCCAAAAATACCTTCTTTGCCCACCCTGGTGTTAACGTCGCCAAACACGATTTTGAAATCGTGGCGGGGGCAGCTCTCACAGGCGCGCTCTAAGCGCTCATAGAGGGCGTCCTTCTCTTCCGTCGGGGCGTCTTCACAAATCAGCGATATGTTGATGCGGATTGTGGCTAGACGTTCATTCACCGGAGTGATTGATAGTACTCGGCGACGGAGTCTCTTTCCCACCACGAATCCAACACCAAACTTTCGCTCCTTTATATGACCACTGTAGTAAATGCCACAAGGACCTACTCGTCGCTGTCCTGTCCCGTCCATCGCATTTCTTGGACGGCGGTGATGTCAGCCTTTATTTTCGTGAGGAATCAACCAGCTGGGCAGTAGCACCTTCCCAATTAAGGGACCGGAAATTCCATTATTTCGTTTGCCATGGTTGTCATCAAAAGGGGGGTCTCTCATGCGAGGCTTGTTGCTACTTTTCATTGGGTGTATTTTTTTACGTGGCGGGTCCCAAACCCAGCGCACAACCCTTTGTAGGGGATGTTTCGCCTTCAAACGGATGTTCTTAGGCTACCGAGAGGATACTAGGTCAAAGACCGGAAGTCCTCAGCTGCTTGTGTCATATGTAAAAGAATCGTTTCTGGTCACTGCCAAGTGAACTTCTACACATGACTCCATCCTCACCAGACTACATAATGCAAAAAACCGCGCGTCAAAAAAATTAAAATAACGGCACTTAGAAGCATATAGGTACAATGTTGCCAATAAGCAACATCGGGCCTGAAAAGGTTAAGGTGTAAAACCAATCATATAGAATAAAGTCAGCCGGAAGTTCGAAAATCCTAAAATTAGTTAAATAGGAGCTATGCCAAGTTTTCGCTAAAATTTATCTATTTTAAGCAGAAAGATACACTGTTACGAATAAAACACGCTCACTTATTTTCATTGGCATAATTCGCATATTGTCCGATTTATGCGGTACAAAGTCACACCGAAGTTCGAAAATCTTTATTTTAAATATGTTAGGGGCTAGGGAAGTATTGGTCCGATTCAACCCATTTTTGACATACAGACATACCTTTACAAGAGAAGGATTACCTTTTAATTTCAGCTGTATACAAGGAGCGTTCCAAAGTAAACAGGACTTTTTGAATCTAGCGCCCCCTGGTGGCGCCATCTACCTATATGTCGACTGGGGCGTTAGAATCTGCTATCTTTCGATTGTCCAGTGAGAATTGTATGACATTGCATTGATTGGAAATGAAGTTATTGCGTTTAAGGTGTTATTATGTTTGTGTTATCGGTGCGAAAATGAGCTTCGAGCAAGGAGCTAACATTAAATTTTGTTTTAAAATTGGTAAAAGTTTTACCGAAACGTTTCAATTGATTAAACAAGTTTGATGATTGTCTATCCCGTAGCAGAGTGCACAAGTGGTTTCAACGTTTCAAAATGGTCGTGAGGACTTAAATGACGATCAACATGTGGGCGAATCAAAGTCCGTGATCACCGGAAATTCCATCAAAACTGTGCATGGAAATGGAATTAAACATCTCCAAAACATCGATTTATCGCATTTTGACCGAACGTTTACCAAAAACGTCCAAAACAAAGTGCTTGGCAGTAAGCAAGATATCTCTGGTCCAAATTATCTGAAAACCAAAAACCCAAAATATTTAGTTTTGTGATAAATAAATACAGGTAATGATCGAAGGTCTAGTCAAAATTTTGATTTTTGACAAAATGGCGGCTATTAAAAAAAAAAAATTCAGTTTTTCATGAAAATTTTTCACTTTCAAAGTGGCTTAAAAAATCGAAATTATTGTCCAAAACCATATTCCTTCGATCATTACCTGAAAAATATATCTGAGTAAGTTGTGTGAAAAGTTACAAAATTCATAAGAAATAAAAAATTTTTCCAAAAATAATCAAATTTCAACTGTTAATATCTTTTCAACGTTTGGGTTTAAGAAAAAATCATAATAGACCTTTTATGTAGAGCATTCAATTTCTTACAAAATCTAAGGAACAAGATATTTTTTCAAGTAGTTGGAAGCGAGATATAAATTTTTCTATCTGATAATAAGAAAAAATAGAAAACTGTATGTAGGAGGACCTTCCCGTTACAATTAAAAACTCATGTTTGGAGAGGCTTTCTTAGAGGTGTCTAGGAACCTATTTTTCCGAGTACGAAACGGAAAAAAAAAATTTTTTTTTTGAATCACTCTAATATACATACATACATATGTATATATGTACAACTATAAGTTATCGGGCCTTTTACTTCGAAAACGGCACCGAAAACAATGTTTTTTTAATTTTTTGTAAGAACCGTATCGCATCGGAAGGTCGCATTCTTATATGCACGTCATTACAGACGGTCTGACTTATTCCCTACAATGGCATGTAATCCAGCCTGGACCGAACTAAATAAGACGTTGATGGCCGCTTGAAAAATAACGGACCGATACGACATTGTTGCTCTAGTATTTCATATAAAGGTAGAAAAACTGGTCAGTCTCTTTAGTAAAGGTCAGGTGTTTGGTAAAGTGCAGTGTTTTATGCACAATTAAGAGTGGCGAAAACGGAGACATTTATTAGTGGGGCTAAAAGAGAAATTGCGTCTTAGCTAATTTGACGAAGTTGTTTCTACAGAGTTTCTCTACCACAGCGAAGATGCCACCGTCACTGAAAGCATTATCCGCGGACCATGGGGAGTACTGAACCGTATGAACCCTTGCATGAAAGACGGAAAAGTCCAAAAAATATCCACGCGAGTTTTTAAACAGATACACGAACGAATAAAAATGGTTCCACGATACGCAAACGAATGAAAATGGCCCTAGGAATGGAGACGTACTGTTCATTTAAATCCGAGAGGCAACACGGAAAGCTTGTATGTGGACAGCCCATATTCACCGCTGCTTTGCAAAATTTGTAACGCTCACATAAATGTGGACTTTTGCTGCTCGGTCCAGGTTATCAAATATAACGAAACACGTGCAATTTACAAAGGCAAATCTGCGAGACCAAGTTGCAACAACGCCTTTTTTCCACCTGTGCAAGAAAAACGAGTTTACTCGGTAATTGTTTTATGTAGAAGGGCCAATATAGTACACATCAAAAGAATCAGGAAATGAATTCAGGGTGCTCTTACAGGGCGCACCCGTCGACGGTAGACGTGCCGTTAAAGCCTCAGATGCACTTTCTTTTTTTGTTATTACAAACATTTTTAAAACTTTAACAATGTTTGATAGCACTACAACTAGTTTCAAAAACGAACGAGCAGTTTGATTTGAATAACCTAAAAACAAATTACATAGAAATTAATTGTAATATTCATATATATGTGTATGGTATATAATTCTTTCCTTTATATTTTAGCTTCCAGCTGAGCTATGTGGTTTTTTCGACATAATCGACTAGAGCGGCATGTGTCTAAAAGAAGATTTCTCGCCTCCTCGTTCACTTGTGCATTAAGCCTTTTGTAGTGGGCATCTGCCTGACTCCTTATTTCTTCGGCGAATCTATTCATCCTTAAGTCTCGATGAATATCAGCATTTCTGCAGTACCAAGGGGCATTTACAATGCCTCTTAGCACCTTGTTTTTAAAACGTTGTATAATATTAATACCGCCATCATTGGCACATCCCCACAGTTGCGCACCATAAGACCATATCGGCTTGATTATTTGTTTATAAAGAAGTAATTTGTTGTGTATAAACAGGTTTGACCTTCGCCCAATTAGCCATTTTATTTTAGACAATTTCAGATTAAGTTCAATCCTTTTTATTTTAATATGCTCTTTCCAACGTAACTAGCATCGAGCGTGATGCCAAGATATTTAGCTGTATTTGCGTATGGTATGCAGACATCTAGAATGCTTATAGGTTGTTAAGTGATTCTTTTGTTTGTAAAATTTACATTAACCGATTTGCCACCGTTTAGTTTTATTCTCCATTTTTTGGTCCAGCTTACTACAGAGTTGATTGCATGTTGCAGGTTTATCGCAGCTTTTTCTGCTGTTTTTTCGACGCATAGTATTGCGGTGTCATCAGCAAAAGTGGCAGTCATACTGTTTGTTGCTAACGGTAAGTCTCTTGTATACAGAATATATAAAAGTGGACCTAAGGTACTTCCCTGAGGAACTCCTGCATCAATTTATTTTTGTTTAGAGAATTCAGATCCTTGTTTTACACGGAAAAATCTCATGGTGATATACGATTCTAAAAGAGCACAATACTCAACCAGAAGACATGATTTTAATTTTTGCATAAGGCCTTCGTGCCATACCTTGTCAAACGCTTGTGCAACGTCAAGGAATACAGCTGAGCATACGTTTCCCTCCTCCAGGGATTTTTCTATTTCTGATGTTATTCTGTGAATTTGTTCTATTGTTGAATGCTTATTTCTAAAACCGAACTGATGCGATGGGATTAACTGCTTTTCGTCGATTATAGATTTTAATCTTAGATAAACTAATTTTTCACAAAGTTTTGAGATTCGTGGAAGTAGTGAAATTGGTCTATATGACGAGACTACGCGAGGATCCTCTTTCCTGGCTTAGGAACCATAACAACTTCGGCAACTTTCCAAAGGCTTGGGAAATATGTCAGAAGGATTGCTGTATTGAAAAAATAGGCAAGTTTCCGTAAATATTTGTATGGTAACTGCTTTAACACTTCAGCAGTAGTTAAATCGAAGCCAGCTGCTTTCTTAATTTTAAGCTATTTAATTTCAATTTTAAGTTCACAAATGGTGATTGCTGGGATTGTTGCATGATCCTGTTGAATACTACTGAGGAACGCAATTTCACTATCCTCGTTTAGACGAAAGGTTTCAGCTAGGTGTTTTGCAAATGCATTAGCTTTATCACAATCACTTCTAGCCCATGTATTGGAAGCAACTTTTAGTGGTGCAACGTGACTTGTTGGACGTTTCAGATACTTTGTTTTTCCAGAGTGAGCAATCATCTTTTTTGTCAGCGGATAGTTGAGATAAATATTTATTAATTGACTCATTCTTAATATGAGCAATTTCTCGTTTTAATTCTGTTGTTGCCTTATTAAGGTTGGTTTTGACAAGCGGTGAGCGGGTTTGTTGCCATTTCCGTCGTAACTTTCTTTTTATACTCTCGCAACAATGTTGCTAACGAGAGTATTATAGTTTTGTTCACATAACGGTTGTTTGTAAGTCCTAAAACTAAAAGAGTCAGATATAGGGTTATATATACCAAAGTGATCAGGGCGACGAGTAGAGTCGAAATCCGGATGTCTGTCTGTCCGTCCGTCTGTCCGTCCGTCCGTCCAAGCTGTAACTTGAGTAAAAATTCAGATATCATGATGAAACTTGGTACACGTATTCCTTGGCTCCATAAGAAGGTTAAGTTCGAAGATGGGCAAAATCGGCCCATGGGCCACGCCCACAAAATGGCGGAAACCGAAAACCTATAAAGTGTCATAACTAAGCCATAAATAAAGATATTAAAGTGAAATTTGGCACAAAGGATCGCATTAGGGAGGGGCATATTTGGACGCAATTGTTTTGGAAAAGTGGGCGTGGCCCCGCCCCCTACTAAGTTTTTTGTACATATCTCGGAAACTACTATAGCTATGTCAACCAAACTCTACAGAGTCGTTTTCTTCAGGCATTCCCATATACAGTTCAAAAATGGAAGAAGTCGGATAATAACCACGCCCACCTCCCATACAAAGGTTATGTTCAAAATCACTAAAAGTGCGATAACCGACTAACAAAAAACGTCAGAAACACTAAATTTTACGGAAGAAGTGGCAGAAGGAAGCTGCACCCAGGCTTTTTTTAAAAATTGAAAATGGGCGTGGCGCCGCCCACTTATGGACCAAGAACCATATCTCAGGAGCTACTAGACCGATTTCAATGAAATTCGGTATATAATATTTTCTTAGCACCCTGATGACATGTACGAAATATGGGTGAAATCGGTTCACAACCACGCCTTCTTCCAATATAAAGCTATTTTGAATTCCATCTGATGCCTTCTCTGTATAATACGAGTATAAACATTAGGAACCAATGATGATAGCGGAATAAAACTTTACAAAAATACGGTATTTGAAAAATATGTAAATGACGTATTATGAAATCTCGATTATCACTTTACCATGCGAGAGTATAAAATGTTCGGTGACACCCGAACTTAGCCCTTCCTTACTTGTTTTAATTAGAATTTTTATTTCTTTAGGGTAATTTGAACCTACAATTTTCCGTTTTAACTCGGGAGTATTATCCCAAGCTGCTTGTTGAATTTCTTTCGTAAATGTGTTAACTTCTAACTCCAGTTGTTCAATTGTTGTGATTTTCGGACACTTTATTTTAGTCTGAAGTATTTGTTTGAACGAAGTCCAGTCCGTATTTTTGTTGTATAGCTTCATATAATGGGGAGTGATCAGTGCTTTGATCTAACGCACCTTCTATTTCTATAAAATTACTAGATATCTTCCTGGTTACAAAGAAGTCAATTACATCTGGTATTTTGTTGGTGTCCGTTGGCCAATAAGTTGGTGTTCCGGTCGATACAAACTCACACCCCATTTGAGCTGCCTGGGTCCCGTAATAAATTTGTGTTTGTGCATATTGAGAAGGTCTTTATATTCTTCAACGAGGATTTTGTATCTCGGCGGGCAATATATTGCAGTAATTGACAAGGGTTGGTTCATTGCTTTTAATGTAGTAGTTGTGGTTTGAATATTCTTCGTACTGATTTTTCTATCCTCATAATGTTTAATGCTGTTTTTAACAATAACAGCAGTGCCTCCCCTCGCACAATTACTTGGGTGTATTGTATGATAGATATCGTAGTTTTTAAAAGTTATATGGCTGTATCTCGTAAAATGAATTTCGGATATTAACATACATCTATTTTTTCTTTTTGTAAAATAAGTAGAAGCTCTTCTTGGTGCTTTAATAGTCCATTTGCGTTCCGTGTTATAATGCGGAGAGCACCTATCATGCCTTAGATTTTGTTTTATTTTTATTTTTTTCGAGGTTATCTAAACGGCTGCACGGATCGTTATTGAAGTTTTCTTGTTTATTTAACATCTCAAGTATTTGAGTTAGTAGATCTTCGGTCATCTTTGTCTTTTTTTCGTTCACCACGTTTGAGTTGCCTTTCAGTACTTCAGAAAAAGTGAGCTTACTCGTCGGTACACGATTCTGCTTGTTGACAATGCTTTTATTACCAATGGGTGGATTAGTTGATGTACTGGGCAAATTTGTGGTAACTTTTTGTTTCTTCAAGGCTTTGTTTGCTTTGAAGCTCCTTGGCAACAAGACATCCTCTGCAGTTTGCCGGATGGCTTTCGCCACAGTTACAGCATTACGGTTTTCTGAGTTTGGTTTTTGGCACTCGATGGTTTTGTGCTTACCACCACATTTAACGCACTTTGACATTTTGCCACAGAAGTTCTTGGTGTGTCCAAATGCCTGGCAATTTTTACATTGTGGAATAAGTTTAGAATTCCTAATAGGCTGAGTTAATTAGCCAGTTATTAAAAATAAATAAATGTAATTAAATATATATTTGCCAACTACCAGTTGAAACGTTCACCAATTTCAGTGTATACTTGCACTTGGTAGATTTTGTAGACTATTGTGTACGGTTGCTGTTGGCTAAAAGGGCCCACCAGTTCTCACGCGCTCAATATCGTAGATGGGCAGACAAAGACAACTTTGCGAGAAGAGTGTGAGGCGATAAGGTTGCTTGAAAATGACGAACGAAACGATGTTGTGCCGATCAGCGACCACGTTGAGAGGGCTCTTTGCGATTATGACAAGAACCTGTGGATTCTTTAATCCCCGGCAGTTGTGAGATAAGTATAAACACGCTTTGTCAAAAGACATTACTCGCTGTTACCAAGGAATAATACTATCCAATGATGTCTTAACTATTAACGAAGCTCTGAAACTTGTTGAGAATAAAAAATTTGCAAGGGTTGAAAAATTACTGCCGGATTTAAGTATGCCTACCCCACAAAGAACAGAAGGACTGTGAATTGATTTAGTCAAAGAGCTTGGTTTTGATACTGTGACTTTGATAACAAGGATGCATTTTTTTCTTGAACGCACCAGGAGGGCACCAGAAAAACTTTCTCGCTGAACTTGCTGCTGGCACAGTTGCGCGAGGACAAAATGATTGCGATGGTTGTTGTGCTCCCCTAAGTCGTGACAGAACCTCACACTCAGTATTCAAGCTCACGCCGAATGCATTTGTTCGAATCTTGATGAGTGTAATGGTCGTCTTGCTGTTCGGTGACTTCCGGTAGACGTTGCCGAATATCGAGCGAGGTACCGCGGCAAGCGAGATAAGCGAACTCCTCAAGGCTGCGCCATTGTGGGCTTAGATAGAGCGGTTACAATTGAATGCTAACAAGGTGGTCCAGCCACAAAATGATCAGTAGTATGAAATATTCGTACAAACTCTAATCTAGGTCGGCGAAGGTTGCATACCGACGCATATTAACGACCAAGTAATCTTTGACAGCTTATTTAGTTCGGAAGATAACCTTGATAATGAGTATTTCCGAGTTTGCTAGAAAACCTGGCTAACGAAGAGTGGTTGTGCAAAAGAACTATTATGGCGCCCAAAAAGAATTGGTAGACGAAATTAATAAAAAAATATTAGAGGAAATTCTCGGTTAGATAAGGGCCTATATCTCAATAGACACGATGACAACAACTGACGTCGTAACTGCATACCCTTTAATTCCCTAGACCTGTCAGGAGAACCCTCACACAAGTTGAAACTCAAAGTTGGTCATAATGTTGCGCAAACTGGACGTGGTCCGGACTGCAACGGTACTAGGTTACGTATCGCAGAACTGAGGCCGCACATCGCTCAGGCCATCATTCTTACAAGAGGGGCCAAAAAAGAAATTGTATTGATCCCGAAATCCCCTTAATATCCACAAAATCTCCTTTCCACTTCAAACGCCTACAATTGTTTTTAAAAGTGGGTAGCACAAAAATAAAAGTCAAAGACCAACTGCAAATGTATGTATACAAGATTTTCCTAGGTACTTCTTGCTTTTCTCCACGGAATTCAAAACAACCCCATAACAGACGATATGCTGCAATACTTACAAACGTTTACACATATACATACATATATTTAGTTATTTAATATAGTTTCATAAAATAGTATGAACATAAGTAAGGAAAATACAAAATAAATTTTAGAATGAATAAATTCTCCCTCGATACAAGTCTATTATTGCCCCGCTCCAGCGGTAAGGTTTGTTACAAAACTACATTGAGGTAATAAAATTTGGTCTTTCGAGCCGAGTTAAAAGCTCTGTCAAATTAAAAGCCCTGTAAAATTTACAGGCAATAAAAAGGCCAATATTAATAAAACAGGATGGAGACATGTGTAGAAGTTCACGTAAGTGAGGAAAGTTCTCTGATCGTCATTCTCTTGGGAGCGGCCAGAATCGATTCTTTTAGATATGGCTCAAGTAGCTCACGACTTCCGGTTTTTTACCAAGTATTCTCTGTGTAACCTAAGAACATCCATTTGAAGGCCAGCTAAAGTGAGATAACGAAATATCCCCTCCACAGGGTTATGCGCTGAGTTTGGGACCCGCCACGTAAAAAAAACGCACCCAATGACAAATAACAATCAGCCTCGGATGAGAGACCCTCTTTTTGATGACGACCGTAGCAAAAGAAATAAGAATTACGATTTGAGGACATGCACCTGGTATGTCCGGTCCCTTAATTGGGAAGGCAACGCTGCCTTCGCTGGTTGATGTCTCCGTGAAAATATAGGCTGACATAACCATTGTCCAAGAAATGCGATGGACGAGATAAGAACCGAGGCGAGTAGGTCTTTGTGGCATTTAATACAGTGGCCATATAAAGAAGAGCAGGTTTGGTGTGGGATATGTGGTGGAAGAGATCCATCGCCGAGTACTGTCATTCACTCCAGTGGATGAACGTCTAGCTACAATCCGCATCAAAACGAGCTTCTTCAACATACCGTTAATTTGCGCCCACTCCCCGACGGAAGAGAAAGAGACCTTCAATGAGCGCTTGGAGCGCATTTATGAGAGCTGATACAACAAACACAAATAATATATAAAAATATCATAGCTGAACCACTTTCTACTCGACTTGCACTCCTGCTCTCTGAGAGCACTCGTCAACAACTCGGTATAAGGGAACTGTGGGACGGCATTTCAAACTCCTTACGTACAGCTGCAACCGAAACCATTGGTTTTCAGAAATTGCAAAAGAACAGCTGGTACGACGAGGAGTGTCGTGTCGCAGCGGAGAGAAAACAGACTGCCTACCTGCCGAGAGTTAAAATGAAAAGCGAGACGCATTTGCAGACAAAAAAAGATTCGCACCCGCCTCGGTGCAGCAAAAAACGCACGCCAACAAATACAAGGAAGGTTCGACGTGGAGAAACTGCAATCACAACAGACAGCCGAACGATTTTCTACTCGGCTTGCACTCCTGCTCTCTGAGAGTACTCGTCAACAACTCGGTATAAGGGAACTGTGGGACGGCATTTCAAACTCCTTACGTACAGCTGCAACCGAAACCATTGGTTTTCGGAAAGTGCAAAAGAACAGCTGGTACGACGAGGAGTGCCGTGTCGCAGCGGAGAGAAAACAGGCTGCCTACCTCGCAACGTTACGATCGACCACAACACGTGCAGGATGGGATAGATACCGAGATTTGAAGAGGGAAGCGATACGCATCTGCAGACAGAAAAAGAAAGAGGCCGAAATGCGTGAATATGAAGAGCTTGACAAGCTGGCCGGCAGGGGTAATGCTCGAAAATTCTACGGAAAAATCCGGCGACTAACAGAAGGTTTCAAGACCGGAGCATACTCCTGTAGAACCCCTAAAGGTGATCTAGGTACCGATGATCATAGCATACTAAAATTATGGAAGAAACACTTCTCCAGCCTGCTGAATGGCAGTGATCACCCAATCGATGACGATGGAGCAGACGTTCCACTTCCCGACCATGAAAAAGTTTGAATAGCAATTACCCGTCTGAAGAACGATAAAGCGTCGGGGCCGATGGATTGCCGGCCGAGCTATTCAAACACGGAGGCGACGAATTATAGGGAGCATTCCTCAGCTGCTCGATTTGAATTAAAGTGTGTTCTGACCAATCCACCAAATGGAGACCCCACAATCTGCCTACCTTGGGAAAAGTCTTCTCAACATATATGCGATATTCTATCGAGTGTATTGTGTGAAACATTAAAACTCACCGTCACCATACAGACTGGACCTTATCAGAGTGGCTTTAGACCTGGAAAATCAACAACCGACCAGATATTTACGATGAGCCAAGTCTTGAAAAAGACCAGTGAGAAGATAGTCGACACACACCACCTCTTTGTCGATTTTAAAGCTGCTCTTGATAGCACGAAAAGGAGCTGCCTTTAGCCGCGATGTCTGAATTTAGTATCGCCGCAAAATTAATACGGCTGTGTAAACTGACGTTGACGACACCAAAATCTCCGTCAGGATTGGGAAAGACCTCTCCAAACCGTTCGATACTAGACGAGGTTTTAGACAAGCGACTCTCTTTCGTGTGACTTTTTCAGTCTACTTCTGGAAAATATAACTCGAGCTTTAGAACTAAACAGATAATGTACCATATTCTACAAGAGTGCACAACTTCTGGCGTATGTTGAACATATTGTTATCACTGGCCTAACAACAGCGCCGTTAGTTCTGGGGCAAATGGGTCTGTTGGTGAACGAAATATCTATTGTCATCAAACTAACAGTTGTCGCATTCACGACTAGGTTCCCACGTCACTGTTGACAGTCATAACTTCGAAGTCGTAGATAATTTTGTCTATCTTGGAACCAGCATCAACACCAACAACAACGACAGCCGGGAAATCTAAAGCAGAATAACTCTTGCCAACAAGGCCCACTTCGGACTAAGCAGGCAATTGAAAAGTAAAGTTCTCTTTCGACTCTATAAGTCACTCCTCATTTCTGTCCTACTATATGGTACAGTGGCATGGACGATGACAACATCTGATGAGTCGACGTTACGAATTTTCGAGAGCGGTTCTGCGAAAGTTGTATGGTCCTTTGCGCGTTGGCCGTGGCGAATATGGCATTCGATATACGACGACAATGACATAGTTCAGAGAATTAAAAGACAGCGGCTACGCTAGCTATTTCATGTCGTCCGAATGGAGGAAAATCCTCCAGCTTTGAAAGTATTCGACGCAGTACCCGCCGAGAGAAGCAGAGGTAGAGGAAGACCTCCACTCTGTTGGAAAGGCCAAGTGGAGAAGGACCTGGCTTCGCTTGAAATCACCAATTGGCGCCACCTTGCGAAAAGAAGAAAAGATTGGCGTGCTGTTCTTAACTCGGCTATAACCGCGTAAGCGGTTTCTACGTCAGTATAGAGGAAAAGTTAATAAAACAGACAATATATAAAAAAAGTCCTGTTCAAAATACTGACAAATTGAAACAAAAATAATTTTAAGTTGGTCTTATATTCCCGCATATTAACAACATAAAAATAATAATTGTAGCCGGTTGTATATTCCCACATATTAAACTGAACACATAAGCATTTTAGCAAGAAACTAAGCACAGTGATCTAACTGCCATCCAAAGAAATACTATATGGCTATAGCTTAGTATCCAGCTCTCAAGAAATGTAAAAACTTCATATAAAAAAACGCTTCAAAAACGGTCAAGAAACTTATGAATTTACTTGTGCCAGTGTGCAGCTCTAAAGAAATCTAGTACTAATTTTTAATACTTTTTTTCAATAAAATGCGAATTTGGAAAACCTGGTTTTGCGAAGAAGCATGAAATCAACAATTGTTTCTTGAAGGAAATTCAAAGTAATCGTTAAATTCATCCCAAAATAGGTAAACCCACTATTATGAAGTGTAGTTACTTTTGAAATGTTGTATAAAGCTTACCAATCATCAACAACATTCCTTAAATCGCAATGAAAATATTTATGTTATTACACAAATGCACACATACATATTAAACACAAAGTTAATTTTCTTTATTTATTCTCTCTTGCTCTTCTAATGTCGATCAGTCACAATGCGTAAGCAACTGTCAAAATTATTGAAGAAAGAATGTATTTTTTTTCTTGAGCAATTACTTAAGCGCTGGATACGGACCAATAAAATAATTGAAAATTCCTTTAAAATTATTGAAATTAACAAAACAAATACAATGGATTTCGCAATGTGAGGCTTGCTTTTAGAAATCAAAAATTTGTGAGGCAATCGTGAGCATTTCAGCTTTTGAAATCTCCTCTCAAAAACGGAAAACCTCACAAATAACAAAAACCTCACAGTAGTGAGGTGGTGATTTTGTGAGTGAATGAGAATAGGACTATAATTTCAGCAGAAATCAGATGTTTCTGGTTAGATTATTTTCTACACCACACGTGTGGGAAAAGCTCTGCATTCCGATACTTCATATTTTATCAAGATTGCCACAGAATACCAAAAAACGTTTTATTTTATAAAAAAAACTTGAGAATTTTTATTAATTTGTCAAATGCACGGAATTGGGGTGAAAGTATAACTACCCCTTTGTTTTACAGGCAATATTTGCTTATGCGGTGCAGTGCTATGTATGCATAACTGAACCTTTTTCGCTCTTTCGTTCAGTACAGAAATAAACAAGTAAGGAAGGGCTAAGTTCGGGTGTCACCGAACATTTTATACTCTCGCATGATAAAGTGATAATCGAGATTTCATTATACGTCATTTACATATTTTTCAAATACCGTATTTTTGTAAAGTTTTATTCCGCTATCATCATTGGTTCCTAATGTATATACTCGTATTATACAGAAAAGGCATCAGATGGAATTCAAAATAGCGTTATATTGGAAGAAGGCGTGGTTGTGAACCGATTTCACCCATATTTCATACATGTCATCAGGGTGTTAAGAAAATATTATATACCGAATTTCATTGAAATCGGTCTAGTAGTTCCTGAGATATGGTTTTTGGTCCATAAGTGCGCGAGGCCACGCCCATTTTCAATTTTTGAAAAAATCCTGGGTGCAGCTTCCTTCTGCAATTTCTTCCGTAAAATTTAGTGTTTCTGACGTTTTTTGTTAGTCGGTTAACGCACTTTTAGTGATTTTCAACATAACCTTTGTGTGGGAGGTGGGCGTGGTTATTATCCGATTTCTTCCATTTTTGAACTGTATATGGAAATGCCTGAAGAACACGACTCTGTAGAGTTTGGTTGACATAGCTATAGTAGTTTCCGAGATATGTAGAAAAAACTTAGTAGGGGGCGGGGCCACGCCCACTTTTCCAAAAAAATTGCGTCCAAATATGCCCCTCCCTAATGCGATCCTTTGTGCCAAATTTCACTTTAATATCTTTGGTTATGGCTTAGTTATGACACTTTATAGGTTTTCGGTTTTCGACATTTTGTGGGCGTGGCAGTGGGCCGATTTTGCCCATTTTCGAACTTAACCTTCTTATAGAGCCAAGAAATACGTGTACCAAGTTTCATCATGATATCTCAATTTTTACTCAAGTTACGGCTTGCACGGACGGACGGACGGACGGACAGACAGACATCCGGATTTCGACTCTACACGTCATCCTGATCACTTTGGTATATATAACCCTATATCTGACTCTTTTAGTTTTAGGACTTACAAACAACCGTTATGTGAACAAAACTATAATACTCTCCTTAGCAACATTGTTGCGAGAGTATAAAAAGATGCCTAACAGCTTAAAAAAATTCTATTTCTACAGCGCGTTAAGTAGTAAAGTTAGCTGCAGAAAACGAAGAAATTGAAATTTACATTCTGTCAAGAAAGTATCGGGAATTCTTTATTTTTCCCTCTCATCTCCCGCTTATACGGAAGACAGGTAAATTTTTTTTCTGGGTTGGTATAACGCGATCTCTCAACCAGTGTGTTTACAGCTGCTGTTTATGTCAGTCGACCTCCGTAGTGTTTGTCGAGTTTTACAAAAATTTTTAACGTATTTGTGTTAAATTTTGGCCAAACACTCAACAAATATCATTGAGCAAGTACCGAATCTCCTTGATTTAGCTCCATGTGTTTACCATTCTTTACACTGAAATATCCACTTCGGGGAACACGCTTCGGCTCAATTGAAGACAGCAAACCAAATTCGACGCGAGAGTTGAAGTTCATCCCGGAAAGTGCCTATAACAAAATTTTTTTACGATTGGGAGAAGCGTTGGCACATGTGCATCGCTTCAAATTGATGTTACTTTGAAGGCGATAGAATAAATTTGGATGATGATTGAAAAATTTTCGTTTTTTTTATAAATTCCCGATACTTTCTGGACAGAAAACAAATAACGAAGGACTAAGTTCGGGTGCAACCAAACATTTTGTACTCTTGTAACCTGCTAGAATAAAAGCCAGGGAAACACTTTAAGGTATAAAATCAATCATATAAAGTAAAGTCAGCTGGATGTTCGAAAATCATCATATTAATTATGTATATAGGGGCTAGGCCAAGTTTTCGCTTAAATTTATTTATTTTGAGCACAACGATACACTGTTATGATTAATACACAGTCTTTTATTTTCATGGGGATAACTCACAGATTGGCCGATATATGCAGTACAAAGTCACCTGAAGTTCGAAAATCTTTATATTAAGTATATGGGGGCTAAGGGAAGTATTGGTCCGATTCAAAACATTTTTGACATACAGACATACCATTACAAGAGAAGGATTATCTTTTAATTTCTGTTATATATATGCATATATATCACACATTGACCGACATTTTCGATCAAAAGTCAATTATAGGTATCGGGGTATAAATATTCGGCACCCAGGGGCTTGAACAGTTTTTATTAGATTAAAAAAATGTTTGGTCATAAGGTATCACACACTATAGACATTATTTGTGCAATTATACCGTTATATTAATTGTTTCTTCATTTCGTATTAATCTGGCAACCCTTCTCGTGCTCAGCTGTGAATTTGGTGCTCTGGCGAATTTATTTAATTTATATTAAAAACTTTATTGTGAAAATTTTTGTATTAAGTGATCTTTTAAGATAAGTATCAGTGTTATATTGTGCTAGTGAAGCAATTGATTTTACTTCAATTCTGTTCTGGCTAATTTTAATTTATTGTGCCGAGATGATTTGTTTTTGTTGCTACATTTTTAATAGTGCAATTGTTAGTGTTAATTTATATTGCTTACTTAAATTTCTTTCTTGTTTTTATTCATTTTCTTTGTCCACAGCTGATCGCGAGTTTCTTACTTTTCGTGTGTTACAGTGCATCTCAAATTGCTCGCTACATTGGTTGTTATCTTTGATAACTAACTATTTTATTGCATTCATTTGTTATAAATATTTTTGTCATCGCGCTTTTTACTTTTATTATTTAACATTTTCTATATTTTTGTTTAATACTGTTTTTGTTCATTATGACTTGTAACTTTCCGAACTGCTCTGTGAAAGGCGAGTCGGAACGCTTCGTTTCTTGTTGGCTTTGTGATGGGCTTGCTCATCTTAAATGTGCTGGACTGACAGGTAGGGTTTTGGATTCCATTCTTGACAGTAAGGGCTTGCGCTGGTTTTGCTTGAAATGTTGGTCTTCATTGAAATTGAATTATATAAAGTTTTTAAGCAAGCGCGCAATGGTTTCAAGGAGATTGGTCGAGAGCTTGAAACCCTTACTGAAAAATTTAGGCATTATGAAACGCTGTTTCAATCATTTCAATGCCTAAATACTCGGGATGAGAATCCAAAACCTAAACGAAAACGTCCGTCTGATGAAGATACCACTGTATCTTTCTTAAAAAAGAATGCCCCACCCGCTATTGACCTCATAAATCTTGCATCCCTCGTCCTCAAGGAGAGAAGGTTCCGTCTGCTCAGGACACAGAGAAAACTGTTACTGAATACGGTAAGCGGAAAACTTCTCAAGATCCGCCTCCAAATACCTCCAAGTCAGCTAATAAAAACTTAGTGGTAATACCGCGGAAAAAAGCAATTTTTATCTCGAGACTTGCTGCGGATACCAAAGTCGAGGATATAAACAGTTACATCTCGTCGAAATTAAAAACGGTAGATACAGACATCCGTAAATTTAATTTCAAATACAACAGGGATATTTCCTCGTTTAAGATCGACGTATCCGCTGACAATTTTCAATTGATACTTGGCAACTCATTCTGGCAATCTGGGGTCTTTGTGCGCGAATTCGAGCACAAACGTGATAAGCCCCCTGCAGTTATCACTAAAATGCCAAGAAATCGCGTTGATACAAAAAACTAATTAACAATAATTCGCTGATTGCTTATTATCAAAATGTTAGAGGGCTTAATACAAAACTTACTGATTTGTATCTAAATAGCATTCATTGTAACTTTAAAATCATTGCTTTGACAGAAACATGGCTAAAGCCCCACATTTTTGATAAAGAAATATTCAACAGCGAATTCGAAATCTTTAGATATGACCAGCTGAACAGAAAAGGAGGTGGCGTCTTGTTTGCTGTTAATTCTTCAATTCCATCTGAAGAAGTCGATAGTCCGTATGCAGACTTCATTGAATTTAAGTGCATTCGTATTTGCGCTAATAGTGGGCATATCTACTTAACATTGTCTTATATACCGCCTCACTCTGACATATCTGTATATATGCAGCATGCTTCATTAATAAGTAATGTTTACTCAATGGTTAATGATACTGATTCCATGATTGTTTTGGGGGATTTCAACTTACCGTGCGTATCATGGAAATCTATTGATGATCTCACCATCCCTATTAGTACTCGTTCATGTTTTAACGAGTTCTTAGATGAAATGTCGGAGTTGGGTCTTAACCAAATTAATTTAATTTCAAATGAATTTGGTAAGCTCTTAGATCTAGTTTACGTCGATAACGCTTCAGTGTTCTCTGTTGTCCGATGTGATCCTTTAGTTCGGCCAGAGGACACGTATCATCCTGCTTTGGAAATCAACATCGAAATCATAGCCAACTTTGCTTATAATAATACACAATACCTTTGTTTTCGGTTCAACTTTGCGAAAGCTAATTTTAAGAAGATTAATTACGAACTTTCTTAAATAACTTGGCCAGATTACAGTGGCAATAATGAATTTAGTGCTTCCCACTTTAATGAAACTATTGTAAACTTATTTGAAAAATATGTTCCGAAGTGTGTTGTTACTCAAAAAATTAGTTCTAATTTATGGTTTTCGAAAGAATTATGTAAATTAAAAAATAGAAAATCTCGTGCTTTCAAACTTTTTAAAAAAACTGGTTTAGTTGCTAACTATTCAAAATATTCTAAATTGCGTCGACAATTTGCTGAACTTAACAAAATATGTTATAGTAATTATATAAATAAAGTCAAAAATAATATTATACGTAATCGAAAATTGTTTTATGGTTTCGTCAACTCCAAACGCAGGATTTCTAATTTTCCGTCCGCTATGAAATATAAGTCTAGTATGTCCAGTGACAATCACACCATTTCTAATATGTTCGCTGAATTCTTTAGGTCCAATTACTCTCCAAAATCTCCACAAAATGTTCCGCATCAGCACAAGTTATGTCCGATTTCTGTCATTAATGCACCTACCATTTCCGAAGCAGACGTCTTAAATCAGTTCAATATGTTAGAACAATCATACAATTACGGCCCAGATATGATTCCCTCATGCTTTCTTAAGAAATGTGCCAAATATATATACCAACCCCTAACAAAACTATTTAACTCATCTCTTAAGCAAGGCTTATTTCCATCCATATGGAAAAAGTCATTTATAATTCCTTTGCATAAGAGTGGATTTAGGTCATCTTTTGAAAACTATAGGGGAATAGCAAAGTTGTCTGCAATACCTAAACTTTTTGAAGCAATTATAACAGACGACATAACCTTCCGGATCTCTCCACTAATTTCTTGTTCTCAGCATGGTTATCAACAGGCTTTAGGGAGAATAAGAATACTGATGTTATATATACAGATTTTAGTAAAGCTTTTGATAAAGTAAACCATTCAATTCTTTTGAATAAACTTTGATCTTCTTGGTTTTCAACCAATATTTCTAAAATGGGTTGCTTCTTATCTTAGTAATAGAATTCAACAAGTCATATTTAAAGATACTTTTTCTGACATAATCAATGTTCCTTCAGGCGTTCCTCAAGGTAGCCATCTTGGTCCAATTCTGTTCTTGTTATTTATTAACGACATATCATCTGTTGTTAAGTTTTCAAAAGTTTTATTATATGCTGACGATGTAAAACTTTTTAAAACATATACTTCAAACAACGAAAGATGTCAGTTGCAAACAGACTTAAACAACCTAGTTTCTTGGTGTGATAGAAATGACATGCCATTGAACCTTAAAAAATGTAAAACGATGTGCTTTTCACGTAGAGCTGTAGACCCTACCTCATACGCAATACAAAACTTTAGGTTGGAGCAAGTATGCAGTTTTGTTGATCTGGGAGTAACTGTAGACCCCAAACTCAATTTTAATCTTCACGTATCTTCCACGGTTTTTAAAGCTAAAGGCGCTCTTAGTTTTGTTAAACGTTGGTCTGAAGAATTTAGAGATCCGCTTACCACAAAAATTCTTTTTACATCTCTGGTGAGGCCTATATTGGAGTATGCTTCTGTGGTTTGGAACCCTAGTTACCAAGTCCATTCGGATAAGTTAGAGTCCGTTCAAAAACATTTTTTACTTTTTGCCTTAAATCATTTGCATTGGGATTCCAGTTTAAATATTCCCCCTTACATTAACCGTTTAAAACTTTATAAATCTCCCGACACTCGCTAGTCGTAGGGAGATGCTTGGTATAATATTTCTTGTAAAACTCATGAATGGGTCAGTCTGTAGCCCATCTCTCTTATCTGATATTAATTTTAACGTTCCCGCTCGCCCTCACCAGGCAGTTTAGACCCTTACTTTTAAAATTTTCTAGAACAAATTTTGAGTTAAACGAACCATTCCGCCGTATATGTCATGATTTCAATTTTCATTCCAGCACATTTGATCTAACAGACTCACTCTTTACCATTAAAAAAATTATTTTATCTACTCTTAACAAGTAACATTTAGAAATTATAAACCTTAATCTAATTCTTAATTTTGGCTGTTGAAATTTTTGTTTCTGTAGCTGAGCAGCTTAAGATCGCAACGCTTAAAACTCTCTTGCCTTTATGACTCGGGTAATATCGCTCGTTCGCGGGTTGCGCCCCTCGCGTCGGTTGGGCGGGAGGAGGGTAATTGTTGGGTATTATATATATTTTAGGCGAATTTCCGAAATTTCAAGGCCGGAGTTGGGGTTGAAGATGCAATTCGATCTCAAAACAAAAAGTTGCATTGGAATCAGGAAGTACTAAGGCAACTTTCCCGCACTATTGGAAATCCCGAATTGAAAAAAATCCGGAATCGACCAACCCTAACGAATAATTCTTTGATGCCATAGTTAACAAAGAATTCCACCACGCCACAGTTGACGTACAAAAACTCACCTTATTCACACTTTTTGTTTAAAAGAAAAATGCACTAGATTCAATACAATCGTTATAAAGGTTTTATTTTTTGCGAAATGCACTTAAAAATTGTTATAACAAAATGTGTTTAACTGAACTGAATTATTACAAATTGCAATAGTTTAAAAACGTTAAATACATATTATATATAGTATATGTAAAATGATCAAAGGTTAAAAACAGCAGGTTTTAAAAAACGTTAAATATATACGTACATACAGGCGGGTAACTAGCGGAAAGAACCGGGATGCTGCGAAAGCGGAGGTGTTGGTCGAACGACGTCGTAATGAAAAAAGGTGCGCGAGATCCTTTCTCGTTCCTTTTTGTTCGAATTGGTATGCTGCTTTTAATTTTGTGGTTGAGCCTCTTTTCGTTTTTTATCCAAGCAACGAGACTTGAAGAAACGGCCTTTGGCGAGTTTGATACTTTTTTGAATTTGGTGAATATACTCCGACTCGGTGAAACCTTCACTTTCACACATTCTACAAAAAACGTTGAAAGAGTATGTTTATAAATTTGAAGCTATGTCCTTCAATGTTAAAAACACGAAAAACTTACCAAATAGTAACGCATTAAAGTGCGTAAATTCCTTCAAAGATTTTTTACCCTTCACACCAGAGTAATTGTATTCCAGCAACAATTCATATTTTATGCAGTGATTTTTCAATTGCATTTTGACCTAGCAGGTCTTTTATTATAGGCATCTGCAATAAAAAAAAATGTTGATTTTTGAATTAAAATGTGACACTGAAGTGTAGTATTTTTCAACTCAATATTTTTCCTTGTTGCCTTCCAATTCTGTGTCAAGTTCTTTTAATGCTTTATCAGTTTTTAATGGAAATTTATTAGTAGATTTGCGCCTGCAACTCATTGCATTTATGAGGGCATTATTTGCTGACTGCACGGTGGTTAATTTTCGCAACAGCTCATTTGTGGTGTCAATTTGTTTCGTCAATTTCTCTATATGTTGTTGCATTTCGTCAATTTTTTTTTCCAGACTGGCGATTATGCATGGACAAGAATCTGAAAACATAAATTAAACATATCATGTAGTGAAATATCTACTTTTCGCATTAGAAGAACTAACTTTCGTTTTTGCAATTTTCCATAACCGATTTCACGCTAAAAGACTTCAGCTCGTGGTAACTCATCTTATAGGTCCTTGCTGTGAATAATCTGTAGAAATACAAATTGATGATTGTAAGGCAGACACATTAATTTGTATTAAATAAGTTGGATATCATAGATTTGCTCGGCTTCTTCGGCGTCAATGTTAGCTATGAAAACGCCCAGATCTACCATCGATTGGTTCCGTAAATAGATTGCAGCAGTTTTTCAAAACTTTTCCATGCATATAAACATTATCATCTTTCTTCGATAATCTTATAATTTGTATTGCCACTCCCGGTTTAACGTAGCAAAAAATATCCGGTAATTTATCGCTGATATTAAAGTCGTTTCCATAAAATCGAATAACCTTTCCACATCTATTGACTTTTGGAGCCACATATCTATCTTTTGTAAACACATTTTCATATTGGTATCTGTTATTTATTTGTTGTAATGTTTCTCGGGATCTTTTAACGAACCGCTTTAGGGTTTGCAAGAAATTTTCGAAAGCATATGCTGAGAATGAATTCAGAAAACCGCACGATTTAACGGAATCCACCAAATGCAGCAGTGAATGTACATTGTAACTCACTTTTTCTTCTCCATAAAAGGTTGGGAAAAGGTGCACAAAGTAATTAAGCATTTGCTTTATTTCTTTTAAATTGTTTTCATAGGTTTTTTGTGACGAAAGCAATGCATATGCACAGTGCAACAAAGAAAAGTGATAATAAATACTGTCAGATACAATGTCTTTCAAAGCAACTATTCCCGTGTAAAGTACAAACTGTCGGAACTCTATTGCTTTCCATCTTGCAATTTCATCTAAGCTTCCTGGTTTTCGGGCAAATTCATTGGGTATGTAAGGTATGTACGAAATCAAAGTTTTCGACAGCATATTGCTTTGTCAACTGATATCCTACATTCGGACCATTAATTAGACATTTTAGCACTTTTCTTACAAGATCTAAAAGGTGCATTGGTTCAACAGGAAAAGCGGAGACCATTCCCACACCTATTTCCTCGAGACACGATTTTTCCATTTTTTTATGATGGCCCACGCTATTTCTTGCAGCAAAGTCATCGTCAGTTCGAAGATTTTCCTTCAATGTACTGTAAGTTATTGTATGGTTTATTTTTTTACCCACTTGTGTGCACTTGCTGCATCCTTGAAAAGAGTTGTGACCCACTGTTTGGCAGATAAATGCTCTTGCTGGGGCATCGCAAATAAAGCATCGCACTTGCACTTTGATTCTTCTGCCATTGACTTCCATTCACGTCACGTCTGCCGGTTTCTGTTTGCTTTCAAAAACACCAATCAACATCACCTTCGTATTTCTTTTTGGATGCAATTTTGCCAATATAAACCACAAGCTTACATTTGTCACTCAACGTTATCGCGATACTTCTTAGTTGCTTTTATAGGCCTATGGCGCAACAGTTCTCAATATACAGGTCGCTTGCCGTAAAACTCCTTTCGAAAATGTTGGTACAGAAATATTCTTCGACTGCAATATTTTTAACAAATCATCGAAGCAATTCCTTGTGACTTTATACTCACAGTCCACATTTCCAATTTTTCAATTAATTTGTTACAATTCGTTTTTTGTGAACTTTCTTCATTTTCAATAAATTCGACTTCAGCATCAATATTGTCAAAACTACAATTCACTGCATCCTCTTCAGAATCATTTTCAGCCATTTCGTAAAATTCACTACAATTCACCCCATCCTCTTCAGAATCATTTTCAGCCATTCCGTAAAATTCACTTTCTTCATTTTTAATAAGTCTTCTCATATGTCTTTTTGAGAACATTCTTTTATTTTTTATTCTAAGTTTAAACACAAAAAAATAAACAAAATTTTTAATTAAAATAGTAGCTCACCTGATCACGACCAACTTTTTGCTTGATGATTTGACGAAATAATGAAAAAATTTACTCATAAATTTTATTCCATCAATTTGTATTTGTCGTTTTTCATGTACTTACTTGACTTGTAAATATGAACACAGTAGAATTTAGCCGTATAGCTTACTTTTATGCGTTACCTGGTATCGAAGAATTCTACATAGAATTTTCTTCAAGAAAAATGTAAGCGAAGAACCCATTATTCCGCATAGCTTACTTTTATGCATTACCTGGTATCGAAGAATTCTACATAGAATTTTTTCGAAGTATTCTTCAAGAAAAATGTAAGCGAAGAACCCACTATTCCGCATAGTTTACTTTTATGCATTACCTGGTATCGAAGAATTCTACATCGAATTTTCTTCGAAGTATTCTTAAAAGAAAAATGTAAGAGGTGAACCATTATCCCGCTGGGCTCTAATTGGTAAATTTCTCTTTTTAAGTTTTATTACTTCGCTATTAATTGTTAAGGTATCGTTTCTCATGTCAATAACTGCTTGCAATGGTTTTAATATGTTTTGTGCAATGATTGCATCGAATCCTTTATTATGTAGGTCAGTTAATTTCTATGACATATCTGTCAAAATTAAATTAGAGAGGTAAGCTTGTTATTATTTCCCATTTGGTTAATGGTTCGCTATTATATGACCGGACTTTTATTGAGTTACTAGCTAACCCCGCATACGTTGACCTGCGTGAAATTATGTGTTTTGAAATAAAAAGAAAGTTGAATTTACGTTGGAAATATCAATAGCAACCGAAGATATTAGCAATCGTCGTTTTTCGGGTGGATTATTTAAACTCGTCCTAAGGAATTAGTAGAGAACACATCTGGATGTCAATCCATGTATAATATCAAGGCATTTCCGAATAGAGCAATGTGCTCGCAAACGAATCACTGACGCAAGTTGAGAAAAAACTCGTCAATGTAAATTTTGTTGTTGGAGGTGTTTCCGCTGGCTATACTGTATTTTCTGGGTTGAAAAACACTCTTCAGCCATTCTCCAAATGAACTGCGAGACGCACAACATTTGAAAAACTTAAATGAATTGCAAAAGTAAATACCCTACAAAGCGCTTTATTGCAATTCACGTATCGACCGTATCGTTCAAGACCAATATTGATATGAGTTTTGAATGTGAATTAGACAACAGTGGAGAGTATAGTACGATCCATATGTTGCCAACTTCGATATTCACTACTCTATGTTGTATGGTCGTCTGATGAGCTACGACGATAGAGTGGATATCCATCATTTCCAGTTGGCGATTCCGAAAGAAAAGCAATTGGATAGTGTTTCGTGCATTTATTGTTAGACATACAAACCGAAGTGGGATTGTGGTGTCCGCAAGGTCCATGAACCATATTGGTTTTCATCACTTCGTTTAATACTGGATCTTTCTCTACATCAGGAATTTTCGCAGAAATGATATCATCCATTTGATCTAAACTAAATCCAACTAAAAATAAAATGATCTCATATTTTTTCTGTTTAACCATGTATACCAAATTGTAATATTGTGTAGTCGGCAAAAGTTACCGAAAATCGATATAAGGTGAATTTAACTTACCGTGATTAATAAGCAATTATTAGCAAACAGAAAACTTCTTAGTCTTTAGAACAAAACGAACTTTATCAAAAACTTAATAAAATTTACATGAAAACAGATTACCACAATTTTTTTTTAATTGAATGTCGTTGACATTTAAATTGAATTACGTTTACATTTGTTACGCGCGTTTTTTTAAAATATGCAAAATGAAATGTATATATTTCAATCTTTCTGAGAGATTTTCTTAATATTTTTTTCCATAAGAACCTTGTACAGAGTATTAGAAAACTACAAAAAAAATCAGCCAAATCGGTTCAGCCATTCACGCGTGATGCCGTAACAACGCACTCGTTGTCCTCCGTGAAATTATGTGTTTTGAAATGAAAAAACAGTTGAATTTACGTTGTGTTAAAAATCATTTATTTTCGATTTTTCTAAATTTTTTCAATGTCACGCAGTTTGATAAGCAACATTTTTTGGTTTCTATTCCGGTGCGTAAATGTACAGAGAAGATGGGGAACTCAGGAACTCGGGAAACCCCATGCAATCGTAGTTACGATAATTTGGCCAATTTGGCAGAAGTGTTTCCGCTGGCTGTACTGTATTCTCTGGGTTGAAAAATACTCTTTAGCCATTCTCCAAATGAACTGCGAAACGCACAACAGTCGGAAAAATCGATTTCACCAAACTACAATATCAAACATTGGCATGAGTTTTGAATGTGAATTAGACAATTGTGGCGAATATGGTACGATCCATATGTTGTCGACTTCGATATTCACTACTCTAAGTTGAATGGTAAATGTCATGCCATTGTCGTCTGATGAGCTACGACTATAGAGTGGATATCCATCATTTCCAGTTTGCGTTTCCGAAAGAAAAGCACGTGGATAGTGTTTCGTGCATTTATTGCAAGTGGGATTATGGTGTTTGCAAGGTCCATGCACCATATTGGTTTTCATCACTTCGTGGAATAATGGATCTTTCTCTGCATGAGGAATTTCCACAGAAATGATTTCATCAACTTGATCTGGTGTAACCACCTCAACAGAATACATCCAGCATCTGACTGCACCATACTTGTATATACAATATATATATTATACATACGTTGCTCCAAGATAAAGTCCATCAAATATCGTAGCTGCTGTTTGAAAAATCTTGCTGTATTATCGTGATGATCGCTTGCTGATTGACAGCGATCCATAATCGCATCCTGGGAGTCTCATGTAGTTCATTTTGATACGTTGATGGCAAAAAGAAAGCCGACCGATATTAGCGCGATGTCTTTGTTGCCTCGTAAAAATTTCAATCTGTAATTGATCACTTCGTTTGAAACACCCATAAAGTTTTCACTGAACAATTTTCAATAATTTTTCTTTTAAATAGCCGGAATAAAAAAGCAAGCGACCGAAATTGAAAGATTGAAATAATTTACAAAACAAAATATTGAAAAACAAAACAAAAAAGGATTGTATGAAAAGTCACTTTTTGGAAATTTCCACTTTTTCGACTTTTCCTTATGAAAAGTATATGGTTTTTTTATATCTAACCCTTTCCAGATCCACAGCGAACAACTTCTGATTTCATGAAGATTGGTTCCGCCGTTCTCGTGCGTTAGCGTTACTAACAAACAAACAATCATTTTTATTTACATATGTACATACATATGTATGTATGTATGTATACACAAAATAAAACGTTTGTATGGGAAAAAGAAAAGGGCTGTTTTTAGGGGTTTTCCGGCAACTTTCGTAATTTTTTCTTACATAAGAACCTTCTCCTAATAATAACAAATACAACAAAAAAAATCAGCCAAATCGGTTGAGCCATTCACGCGTGATGCCGTGACAACGAAAACGGTTTCATTTTTATATGTAAGATTTAATAATATTTTTTTATACTTAATTAATTTCCTATTATTAATAAAGGACGTAGTAGAACGAGTAGTAGGCGATTAGGCATATAATCTCTTTATTTTTGATTGTTAATTCTACTAACGGAAGATAGTCCTCGTATGGTCCAAGGTAAAATTTACTTTTTGATTTATGGTCTACTTCCATTGGAATTTCATTCAGAGAGTTGGTGCTCCTTGCACTATTATAATTGTTATGGTTTTGGTAGTTCCGACTAAATGGGCTTTCTGTGTGATTACTTTAATTTTGATTATTAAAACGGAGTCGTGTTTGTTCTGTATTTCCTTGCCTTTGATTCGTTCTTGTTCGTTCGTTGTTGTGCCTATTGTTGAAATTGTTGTAATTGTAATACTGTTTATTTATTGGATTATGACCCCCAAGTATTTGATTATATCTTTCGTGTCCTATTTGACCATATTGATTTCTATATGTATCTCCTGTTTTTTCCAGTACGTAATAGGCTTCCCTTAAGGAGTTATTGTTTAAAAAATATTTTTAATATTAAGGATTCGTTTGTCCTTTGGGAAATTCTATGGGCTTATTTCGTTCCAAACTACACTTAGAGTTAAACTTATATAATATGTTTTTTAATTATTAGTAACAATTACTTACGTTATGCTTCCTTGTCATGATGGCCTCGTGGAAAAGTTGATGTTAACATTCTCTTATCCCAAAATGTCTTATTAGTTCCGTTTTGACTTCTTCCCACGATGAGTCGCTGGGTAGTGTTTTTATTATCTGGAGCGCCTCTCACTGGATTTTATTCTTTATTTGTCTTTCCCACACATAGTTTCTGGCCGTTTTGTTCTCGCTAAACAAGGGCAGGATCAGCTCAACCTCTCTGATGAATGATGCAACGTCGTAGCTTCCGTCGCCCCATTTCTTATTTTAACGGCTTTTTCAGGTGATCTGATGCCGATATCAGATTTAGATCCTGGTTGTTGGTTGCCCTTGTGGTAGTTATATATATGTGTATAATTGATATCGACTTTTTGTTCCCTTTTCAAGAAGTTAGTTCTTTATATTTATATAATGACTTGAACCCGCAAGCAATAGATTTCATAATATTTCAGACGTTCACTCCCAGATATTTCTTTATGTAATTTTTATTGTAATTAATTTCAAGTACTATTAATTTTTGTTTTTAATTTTTCACAACTTTTAAAGTTATATTAATTTATATTGAATATTGTGTTTTTAGTGGTGTTTATATCATTTGACGTTTTTCACTTTGACTAAGTATGTTTAAGCGGTTTACTGTTGTGGGTTCTTTTTCTTTGTCTAAGGACAAAGTTCCGTCGACTGCACCAGGTGTAGTTACTGAACCCGAGTTCAATACTAAATTTTAAAATCTTTGCTAAACTTAAGTTTAACTTGTTGAACGATAAATACTGAACTTTAGTTCAATATTTATTATAAATACTAAACTTCGATTTAGCTGGTCGCGAGGAGAAAGACACGACTTGTCGTATTAACAGTCAAAATTCTTCTGCCAGTTAATTCATAAAGTTTACCTAAGCTAGATCTTACTTTCTAATACAAAATTTTCTTTCTTTATCTTTATCTTTATACTCTCGCAACAAAGTTGCTAAGGAGAGTATTATACATAGTTTTGTTCACATAACAGTTGTTTGTAAGTCCTGAAACTAAAAGAGTCAGATATAGGATTATATATACCAAAGTGATCAGGGTGACGAGTAGAGTTGAAATCCGGATGTCCGTCTGTCCGTCCGTCCGTCCGTCCATGCAAGCTGTAACTTGAGTAAAACTTGAGATATCATGATGAAACTTGGTACAGGTAATTCTTGGCTCCATAAGAAGGTTCAGTGCGAAGATGGGAAAAATCGGCCAACTGCCACGCCCACAAAATGGCGAAAACCGAAAACCTATAAAGTGTCATAACGAAGCCATAAATAAAGGTATTAAAGTGAAATTTGGCACAAAGGATCGCATTAGGGAGGCGCATATTCGGACGTAATTTTTTTGGAAAAGTGGGCATTGCTCCGCCCCCTACTAAGTTTTTTGTACATATCTCGGAAACTATTACAGCTATGTCAACCAAACTCTATAGAGTCGTTTCCCTCGGGCATTTCCATATACAGTTTGAATATGGAAGAAATCGGATAATAACCACGCCCACCTCCCATTCAAAGGTTATGTTGAAAATCACTAAAAGTGCGTTAACCGACTAACAAAAAACGTCAGAAACACGAAATTTTACGGAGGAAATGGCAGAAGGAAGCTACGCCCAGGCCTTTTTTAAAATTTGAAAATGGGAGTGGCGTCGCCCACTTATGGACCAAAAATCATATCTCAGAAACTACTTGACCGATTTCAATGAAATTCGGTATATAATATTTTCTTAACACCCTGATGACATGTACGAAATATTGGGTGAAATCGGTTCACAATATAACGCTATTTTGAATTCCATCTGATGCCTTCTCTGTATAATATATACATTAGGAACCAATGATGATAGCGGAATAAAACTTTACCCAAATACGGTATTTGAAAAATATGTAAATGACGGATAATGAAATCTCGATTATCACTTTATCCTGCGAGAGTATAAAATGTTCGGTGACACCCGAACTTAGCTCTTCCTTACTTGTTTTCTTTTATTGTTGTTTCTTTATTTGTTATATTGTTACATTAAATCAATTGTTTCCCCTTAAATGTTTAGGTTGCACTATTTATTGTGACGTTAATTGCTTTTTGTCTTTGGCAGTCGCAATATTCGTTTAAACATATAAAATAATGAAATGTGCTACGGAAATGCAATGTTATCTTATGTAAGTGCCCTAGCTTGTTTCGAAATATGATATGCATATTTCGTGTGGTCGCAACGTTGTTGCGATAGTAAAAAATATAGTTTAAAAAAACTAAAAAACACGCTTTTAAAGCATATCAAACTAAAAAGTGAAAAATAATTCTTTGTATAAACTAACAATAATAATGAAGGAAAAATTTCTGCGTTACTGTGAAAATAGCGTGGCTTGTTGGATATATGGAAAGTATGACACAAAGCACCCCACGCTTTTCACACAATAATGCAGGAATTTTTCCTTCATTATTATTGCTAGTTTATACAAATAATAATTTTTCACTTTTTAGTTTGATATGTTTTAAAAGCGTGTTTTTTAGTTTTTTTAAACAATATTTATTTTTAATTTTTTAGTTTGATGTGAGAAACCCCAAATTTGTTAAAATATGAACTATGACATGTAGTATTGGTTAAGTAAATCGATAATTAGGCAGCATTTAATATCTACTCGTAACCTTTCACTGACTCATTGTTATATTATTTGCGACCAAGTTCTATTGACGAATTTACGAATTATTACTTCTTAGCTGTATAATGCTGGAAACTGTATCGATATTGGCTTAATTACGTGTTTTTATATTTTAATCAAATATACTATACGACACACAGACTTTTTGAAAATCTATGTAAATATATTTCGCTTATAATTTTAAATTGTCACAACTGTACACTTCGACTGTTTTTTTTTCGTTTGATTGAATATCTAATATAGTATTCCTGATATTTATGTGCCGCGGGAACCAAAAGAGTAACGGTACAAACTTGGCTTAATCCATTTCTATTGTTCTTGACTAGCACTTATAATTCAAGTGGTCGACCCGGAAAGTAGGTGAACTAGGTAGGTGGGTTGTCTCATTTTCCAATTTTTTCAGGTAGAGGGGTTCAAATATTAGGTAGGTAGAATATTTTTTGTGTACTTTTATTTAACGAATTCTTATTTTGTATTGAAAGAATCTATTTTTTCTTTTATGAGATTTACCAATATTGTGAAATATAAACGAATATAACTTAAATACTTAATAAAAGCGTATTAAAAAAAAAATATTTTCAGTTGAGCAATTGACTTTAATAGTTTGGGGTAGGTTGGTAACGTTGACGTCGGCATTATTTCGTTATTGCTGGTCTTATGGACTGCAGTTGCATTCATATCGGCCATGCATATAGTGGTTGTCATCGACGTCGACTTAACTCTCGCGTTCCTTATGAATAAATTTTATTTCGTTGTAATATTAAGTACTAAGAAAATATGCACAGCTTGCTCGAATCTCATTGGTCAATGATGGTGCGCCTGTGCCTTTTTTGTGGCTTGCGCAAATGTTTGAATTTTTACAAATGGCATATGTAAGTACATTCTTATGTATGTACAATACGATATAAGTTAAAACCAAAGAGTTAGAGTAAATCGGAGTAAGTATTTAAAACTCAAAAAAACTGTTTTTGTTATTTTGTTAATAACTAGTTCATATATGCTTAAATAAAGCCAGGCGAAGGGGGCTGAGTATGCTAGTCTATTCTAATATATAAAGAGGAAAGATTTGTTTGTTTGCTTGCATTGAATGGGCTCTGAAACTACTTGACCGATTTAAAAAATTCTTTCACTGCACAGCGGTCGGTCTTGTATGGAATCAGTGGCCAAAAATACTTCCACTGCATATATAAAAATGAAACTTTTGCCAAAGCTTCTAAAAATCTCCCTCTCTCGTTTCCCTTTCTGCCACCCCCCGATGGTAACAAATTTTAATTAATTATATTAAATTAAAAAAATTGATAATCGAAAAACGGATTTTTTTGAATATTATTAAACTAAATCAAAATTGATTTACTTTTGCTTGATAGTTTTTTTGACTGGTGTCTTAACGTCCTTATTGCTTGACTCAGCAGATTATTATGAAAGCTCTACAATTGAAACTGGTGCATAGTGAATAACATCAGGAGCGTGAATTAAAATTTTACGGATTGACGAAGGAAGATAATACCAGCAATTTTTTGAAGTTAATCCTTTGCAGGATCTAGCGCAAATCTAGTGCATTGAGGGTTTATTAAACTAATTCCTTTTGAAATTGAATTCGAACAGGACGGCAATAGCGGGTGGGCGAAGGTCGGTCTGCAGTTTTTCCAAATTTGTTTGCGCTCTTCATCATTTTGAGATTTTATTTTCAGTTATACAGGGATATATGCCGTGACAAATAAATTATTGTCTTCCAAATTATTATTTTAAAATTTCTGCTTATATTCGCTCTGACCAGAATTGCCATCAAAGACACATATTCCTATTGATAATAGGTAATTAGAGGACTTATTCCGTTCATTAATTTCATTTCTGACGCAATGTGGTCCAATAATTTTTTTATCTCAACTTCAACATCAGATTCTGAGACCCTTATTGGCTTAGGATCACTGTTTTTTCTGTGAAAATTTTTAAAAGTTAATATCAAGTTTTTGTTAACGAAGCTTCTAATAAGTAAATAATGAAGCATTATTAAATTTGCTTCGGTGATAAGTGATATTGATATCATCGGCCTCAAGTTCAGCTTTCTCCAGGCTGAACAAGGAAGCAAAAGAAATGGGTCTGGCAGTGAACGAGGGCAAGACAAAATATCTCCTGTCATCAAACAAACAGTCATCGCGCTCGCGACTTGGCACTCACGTCACTGTCGACAGTCATAACTTTGAAGTTGTAGATAATTTAGTCTATCTTGAAACCAGCGTAAACACCACCAACAATGTCAGCGTAGAAATCCAATGCAAAATAACTCTTGCCAACAGGTGTTACTTCGGACTGAGTAGGCAATTGAGAAGCAAAGTCCTCTCTCGACGGACAAACACCAAACTCTATAAGTCACTCATAATTCCCGTCCTGCTATATGGTGCAGAGGCCTGGACGATGACAACATCTGATAAGTCGACGTTGCGAGTTTTCGAGAGAAAGTTCTGCGAAAGATGTATGGTCCTTTGCGCGTTGGCCACGGCGAATATCGCATTCGATGGAACAATGAGCTGTACGAGATATACGACGACATCGACATAGTTCAGCGAACTAAAAGACAGCGGCTTCGCTGGCTAGGTCATGTTGTCCGGATGGACGAAAACACTACAGCTCTGAAAGTATTCGACGCAGTACCCGCCGGGGGAAGTAGAGGAAGAGGAAGACCTTCACTCCGTTGGAAGGACCAAGGTGAGAAGGACCTGGCATCGCTTGGAATATCCAATTGGCGCCACATAGCGAAATGCAGAAACGACTGGCGCACTGTTGTTAACTCGGCTATAATCGCGTAAGCGGTGTCTACACCAATTAAGAAGAAGAAGATAAGTTATGTTTCTTCACACATTTTCTAAAAACCAAAATTCAAAAATATATAGGCGTGAAAGTTTACTCCGATATGATGTGCCTAAATAAAAGTACGTATAAAACAAACATTTGATGAAAGTGAGAAAATGATGAAATGAAAACCAAAGCTCAAATATGTGTATATACGTATGATGAAAAAAACATAAAAAACAATAAAATATACACGAATATACGTACACATATATACAAAAAATTATAAAAAATAACACACAAAAAATCGCATGCCTGAGAGAATAACAAATAAAGTTGCAGCAGAAATCAAAAGCGTAGACTAAGAATACATTAACTGATATAAACAAACTTGATTCATTTAAGTGCGAGACAGGGATCACAACTTTTTTTTACCTTAAATCGATGTATAAGGAAAAACAGACCACCCAAAACTGCACTTATAAAACAATTGTTTTAAAATAATAAAACAACATAATATTACATAAAAACTACTTTTTTATATAACACATGCCTTTATTATCAATACTCATGTCGATTTATGGGGATTTAACACGATTTTGTAACGCAATTTAATTTATTTAAGAGCTATTATACTCTCGCAACAAAGTTGCTGGAGAGTATTATAGTTTTGTTCACATAACGGTTGTTTGTAAGTCCTAAAACTAAAAGAGTCAGATATAGGGTTATATATACCAAAGTGATCACGGTGACGAGTAGAGTTGAAATCCGAACGTCTGTCTGTCCGTCCGTGCAAGCTGTAACTTGAGTAAAAATTGAGATATCATGATGAACCTTGGTATACGGATTTCTTGGCTCCATAAGAAGGTTAAGTTCGAAGATGACCAAAATCGGCCCACTGCCACGCCCACAAAATGGCGAAAACCGAAAACATATAAAGTGTCATAACTAAGCCATAAATAAAGATATTAAAGTGAAATGTAGCACAAAAGATCGCATTAGGGAGGGGCATATTTGGACGTAATTTTTTTAGAAAAGTGGGCATGGCTCCGCCCCTTACTAAGTTTTTTGTACATATCTCGGAAACTACTATAGCTATGTCAACCAAACTCTATAGAGTCGTTTTCTTCAGGCTAATAACCAGGCCCACCTCCCATACAAAGGTTATGTTGAAAATCACTAAAAGTACGTTAACCGACTAACAAAAAACGTCAGAAACACTAAATTTTAGGGAAGAGATTGAAGAAGGAAGCTGCACCCAGGTTTTTTTTAAAAATTAACAAGTAAGGAAGGGCTAAGTTTGGGTGTCACCGAACATTTTATACTCTCGCATGATAAAGTGATAATCGAGATTTCATTATACGTCATTTACATATTTTTCAAATACCGAATTTGTGTAAAGTTTTATTCCGCTTTCATCATTGGTTCCTAATGTATATATTATACAGAGAAGGCATCAGATGGAATTCGAAATAGCGTTATATTGGAAGAAGGCGTGGTTGTGAACCGATTTCACCCATATTTCGTACGTGTCATCAGGGTGTCAAGAAAATATTATATACCGAATTTCATTGAAATCGGTCTAGTAGTTCCTGAGATATGGTTTTTGGTCCATAAGTGGGCGAGGCCACGCCCATTTTCAATTTTTAAAAAAAGCCTGGGTGCAGCTTTGTTCTGCCATTTCTTCCGTAAAATTTAGTGTTTCTGACGTTTTTTGTTAGTCGGTTAACGGACTTTTAGTGATTTTCAACATAACCTTTGTATGGGAGGTGGGCGTGGTTATTATCCGATTTCTTCCATTTTTGAACTGTATATAGAAATGCCTGAAGAAAACGACTCTGTAGAGTTTGGTTAGCATAGCTATAGTAGTTTCCGAGATATGTACAAAAAACTTAGTAGGGGGCGGGGCCACGCCCACTTTTCCAAAAAAACTGCATCCAAATGTGCCCCTCCCTAATGCGATCCTTTGTGCCAAATTTCACTTTTATCTTTATTTATGGCTTAGTTATGACACTTTATAGGTTTTCGGTTTCCGCCATTTTGTGGGCGTGGCAGTAGGCCGATTTTGCCCATCTTCGAACTTAACCTTCTTATGGAGCCAAGAAATATGTGTAGCAGTTTCATCATGATATCTCAATTTTTACTCAAGTTACAGCTTGCACGGACGGACAGACAGACGTCCGGATTTCAACTCTACTCGTCACCCTGATCACTTTGGTATATATAACCCTATATCTGACTCTTTTAGTTTTAGGACTTACAAACAACCGTTATGTGAACAAAACTATAATACTCTCCTTAGCAACATTGTTGCGAGAGTATAAAAATAGCACGTGGAAGTGTTCATGATAAAGCCAAAACAATTAAACAAGGGTGGCATGACATTAAACATTTTTTTTTTTATATAGTGTTAAGAACTTCGAATATTAATGTGGAAGCGATTTGTCATCACGAGGCTCCATTAGCATTTTTTGGCGAATTTTTATATTCGAATTGCGTTGAACGCTTTGTGGACCAACTAGTCCATTTTTTGATGTTGGTGTCATATTAATTAACATTAAACATCAATATGTCAGTGTGCTAGTTCGATAATAATAATAAAAATATTATTGTTGCGGAAACGTATGAAGCTAAAACAAAAGATGTTTGTACTATTTATCAATATGCCTACGAGATGTCTTATTATTGACCGACTTATACATAGTGCACACCTTACATTAGATAGAGCTATAGAAAACAAGTAAGGAAGGGCTAAGTTCGGGTGTCACCGAACATTTTATACTCTCGCATGATAAAGTGATAATCGAGATTTCATTATACGTCATTTACATATTTTTCAAATACCGTATTTGTGTAAAGTTTTATTCCGCTATCATCATTGGTGCCTAATGTATGTATATATATTACAGAGAAGGCATCAGATAAATTCAAAATAGCGTTATATTGGAAGAAGGCGTGGTTGTGAACCGATTTCACCTATATTTCGTACATGTCATCAGGGTGTTAAGAAAATATTATATACCGAATTTCATTGAAATCGGTCGAGTAGTTCCTGAGATATGGTTTTTGGTCCATAAGTGGGCGAGGCCACGCCCATTTTCAATTTTTCAAAAAAGCCTGTGTGCAGCTTCCTTCTGCAATTTCTTCCGTAAAATTTAGTGTTTCTGACGATTTTTGTTAGTCGGTTAACGCACTTTTAGTGATTTTCAACATAACCTTTGTATGGGAGGTGGGCGTGGTTAATATCCGATTTCTCCATTTTTGAACTGTATATGGAAATGCCTGAAGAAAACGACTCTGTAGAGTTTGGTTAGCATAGCTATCGTAGTTTCCGAGATACGTACAAAAAACTTAGTAGGGGGCAGGGCCACGCCCACTTTTCCAAAAAAACTGCATCCAAAATGCCCTCCCTAATGCGATCCCTTGTGCCAAATTCCTCACTTTAATATCTTTTTTATGGCTTAGTTATGACACTTTATAGGTTTTCGGTTTCCGCCATTTTGTGGGCGTGGCAGTGGGCCGATTTTGCTCATCTTCGAACTTAACCTTCTTATGGAGCCAAGGAATACGTGTACCAAGTTTCATCATGATATCTCCAATTTTTACTCAAGTTACAGCTTGCACGGACGGACGGACAGACGGACGGACAGACGGACGGACGGACAGACAGACATCCGGATTTCGACTCTACTCGTCACCCTGATCACTTTGGTATATATAACCCTATATCTGACTCTTTTAGTTTTAGGACTTACAAACAACCGTTATGTGAACAAAACTATAATACTCTCCTTAGCAACATTGTTGCGAGAGTATAAAAATGGGCGTGGCCTCACCCACTTATGGGCCAAAAACCATATCTCAGGAACTACTTGACTGATTTCAATGAAATTCGGTATATAATATTTTCTTAACACCCTGATGACATGTACGAAATATGGGTGAAATCGGTTCACAACCACGCCTTCTTGCAATATAACGCTATTTTGAATTCCATCTGATGCCTTCTCTGTATAATATATAAATTAACGAGACGGAGGTTTATTTATTAATTAATTTTATTAGGTCGGCACTATGTGCCTATTTTATTATCTTAAAATTATATATGTTTTTTAGCGGCACTATGTGCCTATGTGTGTTTCGCTCACTTAAGAATTTAGCGGATGCGCGTTTAGCGCAGTTGCACTTTTGGTTGTAATAGGACTCCAAAGTATGCAAACGGTTTGTATGTTTCTAGCATATAATGTGGGAATGGAATTTATGTAGTAGTTCATAAAATATTGTGTTAACTCCTCCCTCCGAAATATCAAGCGTCCCCGCTTGATTAATTAAAAAAATGGGATGTCGTTAAGACTTCTATGCTGCGTCCTTTTAATTACTGGCATTTGAAATGATTCCGGTTTGCTAATAATTATTTCAGGCTTTACGCGCTTTTTGCATCTGAAAATTGCAATTATGGTAAGTACTAGGGCTAATAGCCCAAAATGAGTGAATAAACTGGATTTCACTAAAATATTTAGAGAACTTATTTTTTTAATGTTTTTTATATTAAGCTCTTTCATAAGTTTTAAGAATAGAACTTCCTCGAACTCGGAATTTGAGTTTGAATGTTGGGTTAAAGCAGTCAGTGGTCTCAAGCTATGTTGTTCTAAAGTTGTAAAATTCATGTTATTTATTCTTATAGTTTCATTAAAGATTCTTATCAAATATGATCCTCTTAATTTTCTAGTATTATTATTTGTAGTAATATTTCCTTCGAAATTCTTTAAAAGTATTAATCCATTATTTATTTCTACAATATTTTTAACATGTTCCGTATTTGTTACGGTGCACTTATATGGTTTATTCCTTATTAAATTTTTTATACAATTTTCGTTTTCCAAATTAACAATTTGGGTTTGTTGTCAAATTTGTATTTCATTTATTATTTTACAATCTTTTTCTATACCATAATATTCTTCATTACATTTCAGTATTTTTTCAAAATTTATCTTTAAAATAGTTTCGTTTTTACTTAAAGGCTTAATTATAATAGATTTGCAAATTTCTTTACCGGTTTTCGGTATTTTTTATCATATAAATTAGTAAGTTTTGTTTTACAGCGTTTTTGAATGTCTGAAAAATTCAGAGATTCTTCTAACGAACCAAATTGCAGTTTCTCTTCGATAAAAATTTTATTTATTCTATGAGCTTCTTGATTGTTAATAATAAGTGAGTTAATAATGTTCGCTTTAGTTAAATGAATTGCTCTTTTAATATTTTCTAACTCATCTTTGATTATGTCAATTTTAAATTTATATTTAAGTATTAGGGCGGTTTGAAATTCGTTACTACTTCCTAGAGACTTTATTATTGAGTTGCTAATTTCTGTTATATTGTTTATTCTTTGTATCGTTTGGAAAGTTTGGTACCTAGTCTTTTATTTTGTCTAACGAAAACTTTCTGTCCTGGCCTGTAGTCTATAGTGTCCTTCTTATTTCTATTATGGTATTGTAGGTCCCGTTCTTGTGCTTTTTTAAGTTTTTCGAGAGTTTTTGTTCTAGTCTCTTCCCGATTTTCGCGATTGGATGGACAGGGTCTGCCAAAAAATATGTCAACTGGTTTTTTTCCTGTAACGGAGTGAATAGTATGATTGTATTCGTTTTTGTAATTAGCGAAATGTAGAGGGTAAATGGCTTGAATTTTTAGCATAATCGTTTCTGTTGTTTTAATGCCATTTATTATTGAGGGATTTAGAGGTTTTTTTAAGAGTGAATTCAATGACTCCTCGGAAAGGATTTTTTCTGTGATAAGATGTCTATGGTACATTGGAAAAATTATTTGGAATTTATATGAAGATTCCGGTCCTTCAGAGATAAAAAGTTGGTTTTTAAAGACATTTACTGTGGTTTCTACTGAGTATATCAGATTTTCCGGTAAACTATCATTACTATGAACTGTAAGTGAGTTAACGTTTGAAACTGATGGTCGTGAAATGAAATCTGCAACTACATTTGAACAGCCGGGTTTGTAAATTAGTTCATGGTTGTATTCCTCTAGCTGAGCTGTCCATCTCTTCATTTTGGTGTTTGTGTTTTTATTGCTTATAGCGAAAGTTAAGGGTTGGTGATCGGAGTATATTTTGACCTTTTTTGATCCGTAGAGGAAGCATCTAAGGGACTGCAAAGCCAAAATTATCGCTAGCATTTCTTTCTCGTTTGTTGCAAAGTTCTCCTCCGCTCTGCTTAGCGTTCTTGAAAGGAAGCATATTGGTCTACCTTCTTGTGAGAGTACTGCTCCCAAAGCGTAATCGGAGGCGTGAGTGGTAAGCTCGAATGCTTTCTCAAAATTGGGATAATGGAGTATAACATCTTCGGATGTGAGGCACATTTTTAGTTGGTTGACAGTTTCCACCTGTTCAGTTGTCAAATTCAGTTTGGTCTTTTTAGACTGATGTTTGGAAATTTTTCCCAGTTCCCCTCTCAATATTTCAGTGAGTGGTTTTGCGATTTGAGCATAGGCTCTTATGAACTTGCGATAATGTCCAGCCATTCCCAAAAAGGAGCGTAAGTCATGAACGTTTCTGGGAAGCGGGAAATTTGTTATTGCCTCCACTTTTTTTGGTGTGGTGCGAATACCATTTTGATCGACAAGGATACCTAGAAGCTCTATTTCTTCTTTAATGAGTTCACATTTGTCGTATTGAACTTTTAATCGAGCTTCTTCCAATGTATTGAAAATAATCTTCAGATTATCGAAATGCTCTTTTTTAGTTTTACTAAAGATTATAATATCGTCTATGTAGATGTAGCAGCGAATGCCAATATGTTCTCTAAGGACGTCATCTAAAGTGCGCTGAAAAATGGCAGGTGCGTTCCTTAGGCCAAATGAAAGTCGTGTAAACTCAAATTTTCCATTCGTAATCGAGAAGGCGGTCTTCTCAATGTCAGCCTCATTTAGTGCAATCTGGTGGAAACCACTTTTGAGGTCAATGGTGGAAAAAAATTTATTTTTCCCTAGGTTGGACTGAATGGTGGTAATATCCGGAATGGGATATTTATCTGGGATGGTTTCTTCGTTTAACTTACGATAATCAATTACCATCCGATATTTTCTCTGTCCTGAAGCATCCTGTTTCTTTGGTACTACCCATACAGGGGAATTGTAGGGGGATTTCGATTGACGAATGATGCCATCATTCAACAATTCAGCAATTTGTTGGTCAATCTCCTTTTTCAGAGGCATAGGATATGGGTAAGTTTTTGAGTAAATGGGCCTTTCATTTCTTGTTCTAATTTCTGCTTTGACATTAGTGACGAAAGTCAATTTCTTGTCGGGTTCGGCGAATAGGGTTGGACATGAACTTATAAGTTGCTTTAGTTTTTCATTATCTTCAGGATTCAAGTGATTAGTCCGTAGGGTTGTATGTCTAATTGAGTTTATTGGAAGCTGTTGGATGGGATATTTGTATTTGTTAAGTAGAGTGAAATAATTTTCGTTTGTAAAAATTACTGCATTTAAATCTTTCAATGTGTCGTTACCTATAATTGCATCAAAAGTTTTTAGGTTTGGCATGATATGAAATTTAATTTGTCCTATTTCATTTTTGAAGATATCGATATTTGCGTGATGACTTATTTTGACGGGTCCTCCAACTGAATCTGCATAAAAGGGTTGATTTGGAATAGGATTTCGTATGTAAGTCGGGTTAATATAATCCTTGTTCGAACCTGTATCTAACAAGAATTTCAATTCGTTACCATTCCTCATCCTGTAAGAAAAATATGGCAACGAAGAAGGCTTTAATCTAAAAAATTAATCTTATCGGTAGCATAGTCTGTTTGTTCGTTTTCAGAATGTGCCGCTTCTTGTTCGTAGCTAAGGTATTGCGGGTCTTCGTAGTAATATCCCTCAACATTTTCAATAGTCTCGTTTGAGTTGGATGCTACAGTAGGATCCACAGTTTCTGTATTATAGAGTCGTTGAATTTTATTGGGCTGTTGTAAAGTTAGCGAGAGTGGGCGTTTATGAAATGGTTGGGATTGTCCATTGTTTGAATTTCGTTGCCTCGGATTATGAAGTCCTTGGTGTTGTGGCCTATTCTGATAATTAACCTGTTTGGTTTGTATGGACTTGTTAACGTCCATTGGGACTGGGGGTTTGGGTGGTAGTTGTGGTCTGTAACCCTGTTGAGAATTTCCGTAAGGCGTATTGGATGTGATGTGATTTGCTTGTGGTGTGCCGTATTGTCGATATTGTGGAGTCGGATTTGAAACGGGTTGTAGTACGACATTCCGTCCATATTGTAGGGGAAAGTTTAGACCATACCTTTGTGGAGGTCTAGGGAAAGATCCTTGCCCAAAATGGGCAAGCTCTGCAAGCGAGTGGTTTGTCTGTTTTTGATTACTTATCATACGGGAAATGTTGTTGGCATGGCTTGTCCGATAGTTCCTATTGTCCAATTTAAGGCACATGTCAAGGGCTTGTGGCAAGCTGGTTGGTTCCCTCACACTGAATAAACTTGGCAGTTGCCCATTGAGACCCCTAACTAAGGTGTCTAGTGCCTTTTCTCTGTAGGTATTAGCCATAGCAGTCATGGCTTCCTCTCCTAGCTCCAGACAATCAAGCTTATCTAGTATGAGAGAGAGACACCTGTAGACCTCGTGGTAGAATTCCTCTACTGTTCTTCCCTGTTGGACAAGAGTTGTCATTTGGTACTCTAAGGTACTGACGTCTCTTTTATCCGAGTAATGAAGCATTAGGCACTTCTTGATCTTACTCCAATTCAATGGAGTCCGATATGACTCGAGTGCCGCGTGGGCCTCGCCTGTAATTTTGTGTCTGATTGTGTGAAGGATTGAATAATACTTTGGCGAATCCCTGTTTTGACCATGCATCAACAGTATCCTATCTACGGATTTCCTCCACGAGCTAAACTCTCCTGGTCTTCCAGAAAATTCCCTCAAACTACATCTGGTATTCGGTCTAATGACTCGGTATGCCAACTGAAGTCCACTCTATGTTCCTCTTCTTCTACTACTCTAGGGTGTAGTAGGGCGGTAACTGTTTCTGTTATTAACTTTGAAAGCTCTCTTCTCTGGCTAGCATTAAAAACAGAGGGTAAGGAGGAGGTACCTGAACTGTTTAGTGATTAATTTAGATTTCTCCTCTTGTATTGGTATTTGTTGTATTGGTTGTATTTGATGAATTATCTAGTAGTTGTATTTGTTATATTGGTTGTATTTGATGCATTAATTTAAATCTTTCCTCTTATAGTTGTATTATTTTACATTTGTTTAATTTATTCTAAATTTCCCCGTCACGCACTTTCCGTTCGATGTATTTGTATTTAGCTTATGCTTTTCGTTCGGCTGGGTTGATACTGCCCGTCCTTTTTCCGAAAAGTACTAAGGGGCCGAGTACGAAATGTTATTTAGGTTTCGTCCGCGAGTATAAAAAATATTATTATTTTTTTCTTCACGGTCCCTGCTCGGACGCCAATTAACGAGACGGAGGTTTATTTATTAATTAATTTTATTAGGTCGGCACTATGTGCCTATTTTATTATCTTAAAATTATTTATGTTTTTTTAGCGGCACTATGTGCCTGTCGAGTCTAGTAACTTAAAAAGACTAACTACACTTAGCTTTAAAGTTTATAATCTAACCTATGCTTGAGCCGGCCTACGTGACCAAAGATGCTTGGTCAGCTAAAAGGGTTTGCGCGTGTAGCGCTCACCTGCAGCTGTTAGGTTTTGGGGGAGAAGACATGGTTGCGCGTGTTTCGCTCACTTAAGGATGCGCGTTTAGCGCAGTTGCACCTTTGGTTGTAATAGGACTCCAAAGTATGCAAACGGTTTGTATGTTTCTAGCATATAATGTGGGAATGGAATTTATGTAGTAGTTCATAAAATATTGCGTTAACTTATACATTAGGAACCAATGATGATAGCGGAATAAAACTTTACACAAATACGGTATTTTAAAAATATGTAAATGACGGATAATGAAATCTCGATTATCACTTGATCATGCGAGAGTAAAAAATGTTCGGTGACACCCGAACTTAGCCCTTCCTTACTTGTTTTTATGCTATTTTCAATGCACAGTCTGTGTGTTTCTATTGTCTCACTTCTCTTGCTTTTCGTAGCCCCTAGGAATGGGATAGGCCAAAAGTGTATTTACCGTTAGTTTTATTGGTGTTTTATGAAATAGCCTTGATACAAACGGTGGTAAATTTCAAAGTTTTATTATTTTTATTTTTGGCCTATGAAATCGACCTGTGGTGAACATAGGCTACATTAAATTTTCAAAAAATTTAGGGATTCATACTAAAACTATAATAATGTCATCCAGGGTGTGAAAAAATGTAACCCAAGGTGTGAAAAAATTATCAAAAAATTTTCTTAAATCGCGTGTGCTGCGAAAGTAGTGGGAAGTAGATGTGGTTGTAGTCGGATTTCACTCATTTTCACAGAGGGACATATATGAAGAGAATGCCGCATTCTAAACTTTGTCGAAATCAGTCAGTCGGGTCCCGAGATATGAGATTTCACTAAAAAGTAGACCGTACCACGACCAGTTTTACCCCGGCCCCTATAAAGCCTTGTCATACTATCCCAGCGGCAAATTTTTTACAGGGCCGTTATAATTAAGTTCTCGTAAGATTCGTGCTGGGAAAATTTGGTTGTTGTAGCTTTAATGGCTTAGGAAATATCCACATTTAACATATTAGGGGGCGGGGTCACGCCCACTTTTTGCAAATATATTTATCGGCACTTAGTTATAGAACTTTATAGGTTTTCGGTTAGTGGCGAGAATGTTTTTTAACATTAAGCTAAGCTGCAACACATTGATAAGGGCGAATAATTTCTGAAAGGTTCAAGCAAAAGCCATGTGAAACATGTCTCTCTCTGTTCATATTTTTCGACATCCAGTTCGTGCAGATTTGGCACTTCATACGGATTTCCCGTTATATTTGAGATAAGCTCGCGGATCATGAAGTAATTTACGTAAATTTCAATATGACGCGCACTAGAAATACAATTTTCATATATGTGGCGATTTCACAAATGCACTTGTGAAGAAAAACATTTTGCTACCAAATTGTACAAACTGAAAAATGGTGTAGAGAAATAATTTGCAAGAGTCAACATATATTTCTAATGTTTGCAATTTTGTTGAAATAAACAAGATAATTTAAAAATGGTTTATACCTGCTCCGCAGCCTTGCTACCAGGCTAAAATATATATACAGTTCGGCCGGTTTTAATGAAATTTTAGAACTATCTTCAGGATAACCTAGGGCGTGTTCACGAAAAGTTTAGTGGCGATCGAATTTTTTTTATGGTTATACATTTTTAATTTTTAAATTAATTTACGTTGTCGCTGACATCTCATTGACTCGTGCAAACAATACTTGTGTTTCAAACTCTGCACTTTTGCTTTCAACAACGGAACAGTTGAACGGACGTAGACAACGGAGGGGTCAGGGGACGAAAGGCTACATAATTACATATGTATAGTGTTTTATTTTTTTATTTATTGATTTTTTTAACATTTTAAAATTATTATAAATTTTTTGTGTTTTTAATTTTATGTAAATATTATTATATTAAGTAAAAAAGCTGTATGGTATCAGAATTTCTGAAAAGAAATTAAGCAATATTACATAATACAGGGTGGCGCAAAAGTAATCCTCCTACCAGAGGATGCTTTAAATTTTGATACTTTTCTACTGTCAGTTCCGTTTTGACATTTATGTAGTAAATACATGCAAAATACACGTAAATAAACAATGGTAAGCTACACTGCTCCAGAACGCGGGTTATTGGTGACTATTTATTTGACCAATAATCGGTCGGTGACTTTGGCACAACGTGAATTTCGTCACAGATTTCCTGGCCGTCCGACCCCTACTGGTGAAACACTTCAACGTTTAGCCGCTCGCCTCGAAGAGACTGGCACAACCCCGGAGTAGCCGTTCTGCAGAGAATATTGCTGCTGATGCCGAGGATATCATGGAAGCGCCCTCGACATCGACCAGACGACGTGCCACGCATATGGGTATCAGTCGACGGTGTTTAAACCGAAGTTTGGTACAAGATTTAAAGATGTTTTCATACAAAGTCCAGACGGTGCATCAGCTGTTAGCTGCTGTCCGCCAATCGCGTCTAACATAAGTACGCTCAAGCCATCCTTAATCACCACCAAGAAGAAGATGATTTTTCATCAAAAAAAATTATGAGTGATGAGGCCCATTTCCATTATAGCGGATACGTAAATAAGCAAAATTTACACTTTTGGGGCACTGAAAATTCACGTGTAACCCACCAAGAGACATTACACTCACTCAATGTCAATGTACGGTGTGCTGTTTCGCTGGAGGAATCATCGGACCTTTTTTCTTAGAAGACGTCGCGGGCCAAACGGTTACTGTGAGTTGTGAGCGCTACAGAGCAATGATCAACAAGTTCTTTTTGCCATAACTTGATGAATTGGGATAGGAAAACATATGGTTCCAAGAGGACGGTGCGACGGCACACACTGCACGTGCTCCAACCGATATGCTGAAGGATGCATTTCCCGGGCGCCTAATCTCTCGTTTTAGCGTTTTGCACTGGCCGGCAAGATCACATGATTTGACCGCTTCAAACTTCTTTTTGTGGGGCTTTTTGAAGTTGCAGGTTTATGTCTATGTCTTAAAGACAATATCCGTCAAGAATGTGAGGACTTATCGCCGGAAGTTCTGGCCAAAGTGATAGAAAATGCTATAAAAAGAGCTCAAATGACAATCAACTGTGGCGGCGGCCATTTATGATATCATATTCTCGACTTGATGCAAAAAAATTTAAAAGACCAAATAAAAATAATCCACAAGCAGAATCATAGTTTTTCATTCATTTTTTAAATTACAGCTAAAAAACATCGGAAGGTAATTTTTTGTATTATAGGATAATGTTTAAATTTTAATATCCAACTGTTTGATTTGTATGATCAAACATAAAACACATCAAACAAAAAACATAGAGACCTTATTCGAGCTGAGGAATCTTTCAGTCTAATTTTTTTTTTTTGTTTTTTTTTGCTTATGTGGTGCGGCGCCGCTTGGGATTTTCCCGGCGGCGAACTTCGGTGAACGCGGTGTCATCGTTTTGGTCAACGCTCAATTGAGCATTTTTGGGAGACGAGAAGGTTTTTGCGGGAGAGGAGGAGGTGGTAGCGTCGTTGGCGTTTGGGGAGTCAGAGATTCTCAGAAGATGCTCTATCGAGAGCAGATACGAATGGATCGATTGAGCGAAAGCGGTAAGCTCATCCTTACTCAGAGTGCTCAGGGAGGAGGGGTTTGGAAAATTCATTACTGAGTTGTTAAAACTCGAACTGCAATGTCTTTCCTTTTGTTATTTTTAACTTCACTAAATTATCAATAGTCACCGCATTGTTCACTGCTTTGTTATAGTTTGCAGCTATGCAAATATATGGGAATATGCCTTGCTAAGCTTTTATTTTTTTGTCTTTTCGCTGTGCCACTTCACTGTCCGTTTTCTTTGCTGTCTCCTGTTAGACTCTGTCTTGTGTCTGTAATTTTGTTTTGATATTTGCTTAAAAGAAGAAAAAACCGTCACCAAACTGTTTCCGGTATTCGGTTTATTTTCCGGTAAAAACCGAAAAACCTCCAACAAAGCAGTTAGCAGTAGCGGATTATTGATTGCCGATAAATGTGTTATAACACACAAACTATCCCAAAAACAATAAAAAAATTAAGTATTTACTTGCAGAATTTTCCAGCAATACCCCTTAAACTTAATTAAGTATAGGCAGGATTGCTTACAATAAGCTAAGGCATTGAAAATTAAAAAATCTTTCTTTCTTTTCGCGGTTTCTTGTCACTACGAACATATATACATACATATATAAGTATGTATATACGGGCGCATCTATACAAATTATATATATATATACATACAAACAATTGAATTTGCGACAGTTACCTGTGGTCGGTTTATTCTCTTTTCGTGGTCTCTTTGTACTGCGAACATATATACATATATAAGTACATAAAAAAAGTTTTTTATAACTTACTTAAAAATTTGTACAAAAGTGTATTGTCACATACATATGTAGATACGCACATTGCTTCAAAGTCCATATCGGCATATACATATTCCGCAATACGCCTTTGGTTTTGGCTAACAAAAGCAAGCAGGATTGTGTATAAAATATATTCAAAGTCCACATTGGCATATTTCCCGCAATATAACTTGGTTTTTGATCAACAAGCAGGATTGTGTAAAAAACCAAAGCGTACATATTACATGCATATGTACAAAGTGCAGTGATATCTAAAGCGAGAGCTCATTAGCACATAATAAATAAAAGATCCACCTATACGACATTTGGACATAAAATACATTGAAAATAAATATACATTGAAAAATAAAATATATAAAATATTTCCGGTCATTAATAAATAATTAAATCAAATTTAATCGATTAATTATTTCTTTCATTTGAAAAACTCTTATTAACTTAAAAGAGTTCGCGGGTACACATACTATCAAAACTCTTATTTACTTAAAAGAGTTCTCGTCTAAACATATAAATAAATATATATACGAAAATATTTTTAAAATCTCGGTTTATCAAAAATCCATTAAGTTTATTGAAATTTTTTCTAAACATCTACAAGTCTAGTTTTCACTAACACATTATTGATTTATTCCATACATCTTTTAAATGAGCTCAGACTCAATTTAAAACAACTCAATTGTTTAAGGTTCCAAGGATGATTTCAGACGAAAAAAGTCCGTGTACATCTGTAGAAGCTACACGCTCAAAGCAAGGTGCTACAAAACAAAAAAGAGTGAACGATATTTCATACACCAAATTTATTTCTGAGAGTGACAGTCTAATTCGACACTGCACTCGATTCTCATCTTCACCGATTCGAGATAATTCTAAATCGGTATTAGAAATTAAAAAATAAACTCTTAGCAATTTCTGGACACGTCTTCAAGCGGCATATGACGCAATCGTAGAATCTGACGACTCAGATATACCAGAAAATTTTAAATCTTCAGCTTACGCAAAATACGAAAATTGCTTAGACCAATACGAAGAGATAACAGCTATGATCTCTGATCAGCTAAAAAAATAAAATATAATATAATAATCAAATCAATTGCACCTACTCCACAACCGAGAGTAGAGCTGCCATAAAGACAAGCCCAGGAGGCAAGTTCAGGCATTCACCTTAAAGTGCCAGTATGCGACACAGATATATTTCATGGTGGTTATGAATAGTGGCCGTCCTTCCGGGACATGTTTACAGCTGTGCACATAAACCATCCTACATTGTCACAAGCGCAGAAATTGTATCACCTTAGATACAAAACCAAAGGTCAGGCAGGAGTAATAGTGAAACAGTTCGCTCTCAATGACAAAAATTTTAATTTTGCTTGGGAAGCTCTAACTAAAACGAAAGAATATTGTTCGACAAACAGGTGACGATATTAATGAATTTACCAAAAATTCAGAAAGAAACAAGTGAAGAATTCATAAAGCTTCAATCCACTGTTTGAAATTGTTTGTCGGTTTTATCGACACAGAATATTCCCACAGATAATTGGGACTCCATTCTGGTAAATATATGCACAGCTGCATTACCAGAAAAATCTTTACTTTTGTGGGAGCAGTCGCTCTCATTGCGAAGAAAGTGCCCAACGTGGCAGCAAATGAAAGAATTTCTTACTACCCAGTACGAAATTTCGGAAAGGGTAAATAAAAAACTAGTCAGAACGGAAAACGTTCAAAAGGACCTCAAAATAAGCTCCAATAGACCTCAAGCAAGTAGCCACAATAATTTAAATAGAAGCTTTTTTAAGAATCAATCGTTCACATCCGAACAATATAAACAAACGTCATGCAAACTTTGTAGAGGAGGTCACAAGCTCAAATAGTGCGAGAAATTCAATAAAATTTATATTAGCGGCCGAAACAATTTCGTAAGAACGCAAAAATTATGTACCAACTGTTTGTCACATGCGCGTATGCTTAAAGATTGCAAAGCAAATCTAATTGCGTTTATTGTCACAAACGACACCATTCGATGCTTCACATAAATAATTTTTAAAGCTCACCCCCAAACAGCGCAAACGTAAAAAAGAGCAACAGGTTTAGTTGCAACAACAAATTCAGAAAACTGCCAAGAAACACCATGCTGCTCAAAGGCGTTAAAAACTCAAACGCTACATAGCGAAAATCACAGTAGGGTACTACTACCCACAGCAGTTGTCTCCATCGAACACTGAAGAGAACTGTTTAAACTCAGGGCCTTAATAGACCAGGGATCACAACGATCATTTATAGCGTCCAGGGCATGAAATAGGCTAGCTAGTTGCTAACAAAACTAGCCTATTTTGAAATCACGGGAATGGGCATCAGAGATGTTCAGAACTCAAATAAAATCTGCCCCATTACCCTCTTTTCCCCCAAAGCGGATAAGCGCATACAAGCAGAAGCGATTGTCTTACCGCAATTAACAAATATGCTACCCAGCTGTCATATAAAGTGCAAGCATTGGCAAAAGATTTCACACCTAAAGCTAGCAGATCCAAACTGCAACACCCCCGCACAAATAGATCTTCTATTAGGCAGCGATCTCATACCACAGATAATACTCGTAGGTATTAAGAAAATCACAAATACACTTCTGCCGCAAAATACCATTTTCGGATGGGTCCTAAGTGGACTAGTTGCGAAACCAGTCACAACAATGACAACTCAAGTTGAGGAAATCTCGAACGAGTATTTCAATTCACAACTGAAAAAATTTTAGGAATTAGAAGAACTCTCCCGAATATCACTCACAATCCCTTAAGATCAGTATTGTGAGGACTTTTACAAGGCCACAACTACTAGATCAGAAAATGATCGGTATGTCGTACGACTATCACTTAAGCAACAATTTCCTAACACACTCGCCTTAGGTCACTCTCGCACCTCTGCAATACAGCAGTTTCTAAGTATGGAAAGAAACCTACCTTAAAAAGGTGAACTCGAATCAGAAAATGGTGGTGTGTTAAAAAGAATACCTCCATTTAGATCATATGGAGGAAGTAAACCCAGGGGAGAAAATATCCAACGGCAAATACTACTCCTTTTACCTGCCACATCACTCGATTGTAAAGCCAGACAAAAAAACAACAAAAGTAAGAGTTGTCTTCAATGCCCCGAAAACCACTAGTTCGGGGAATTCCTTAACTCCAACCAGCTTTAATGCTTCTGATCTTAAATTGGCGTATATTCATATACGTATTCAATAAGTACGTTGAAAATATGTATCGGCAAATAGTCGTACATAAAAACAACCAAGATTTTCAACGTATTATGTTCCCAAGTTCCCCCATCAGTCCTCTACGCGACTTCAAATTAAAAACAGTTACCTTTGGCGTTAACTGTGCACAATATCTAGCCATTCGAACACTCCAATTGGCAGAAAACACAAGGGCAGAATTCCTCTGGCGACTGAGGTGTTAAAAACTCAAACGTATGTTGACGATATTCTGTCTGGAAGTCACATGCTTCAAAAAGCATACGAGGCCTTGTCCCAGGTAATAAAAGCCTTCAAATCCGCAGGGTTTTCTTTAAAAAAATTACGGCAAATCATCTAAATATACTCAAAAATATTCCAAGCAAAAATTTTGTTGGACACTAATTTCCTTATCTTCGAAAAACAAAGCACAACAAAAACCATAGGCATCCAAAGGAATGCGATATCGCACCAGTTCTGATTTACGAATGAGTCCATATCCATATCCATTCCACGATGGGTAAACTACTCCCCCGAACACAAAGTCGAATTACATGGCTTTTGTGACGCCTCAGAAAAGGCATACTGCGCTACTATCTATGTGCGCACGCAAAGTGACACCACGACCACAAGCCTCTTATTAGTAGCAAAAGCAAAAGTGGCACCTTTAAAAACTATAAGTCTCCCACGACTTGAGTTATGTGGCGCACTACTACTTTCAAAATTAGTAGCCATGGTGCAAATGCATTTAAATATGACAAAATGCAAACTATCTCTGTGGTCCGATTCAGAAATTGTACTAGCCTGGTTGGAAAAACCACCACATGCATGGAAGACGTATATTTCTTACCGAACGTCTCAAATTCTTGACCTAGTGGGATCAGCCACTTGGAGTCACGTAGCGAGTGCTGACAATCCTGCCGACCTAGGTACAAGAGGGTGCAAGCCACTGCACCTTGCCCCACCACCCTCTGGTGGAAAGGCCCCCGATGGTTAATAGAATCTCCTGATTCTTGGCCAAAATCGCCCATGCGCAATATAATTGCCCCAGAAAGTCGAAAAATCGACTGCTTTCACGCAACAGTGGATGATAATGACATCCTTGAGCGATTTTCATCGTTCCCTCGTGCCCTTCGAGTTATCACCTACATGCTAAAGTTCGTAGAGCGACTCAAAAAAAAAATTAAGGGAATTCACCTAGAATCTAACCAATGCGATACCTTAACGCACCTAGAACTCCAAAAGGCAAAGGTCGCACTAATCGCATCCACTCAAATGCGCTACTTCAGCCGCGATATCTCATTATTAAGAGAATCAAAACCTATTGATAAAGGGAGTTCAATCTTGGTTCTTAACCCATTCTTGGACACGAAAGGTCTGCTTCGTGCGAATGGTAGGCTTGCTTACTCAAGCCTGACGTACAACGAACGCCACCCTCTAATTATAGCGGAGAAATCCCAACTTGCCACATTACTCCTCAATTATATCCACTTACTCATGCTTCACGCTGAACATCGCCTAATACAGCATATAGTCCGTCAAGAGTTCTATATTCCCCGTCTTAAGCCCCAAATAAAGAAATGCATTTTCATGTGCAAGATCTGCACTATGCACAAGCAGAAGTTGCGAACACAGATTATGGCAGCACTTCCACCGGAACGCTGCAACTTCGGTCTGCCTTTCACAGTTACAGGTGTCGACTTTGCTGGGCCTTTTCAGATAAAGGCATCCATGCTGAGGTCCCCCAATCTAATGAAAGGCTATGTGGCTGTTTTTGTCTGTTTTACGACAAAAGCAGTGCACTTGAGCTGTGTACGAATCTGACAAAGGAGGCTTTTCTCGCGGCATTCGCTCGCTTCGTCGGACGACGCGGCTTCCCATCAAAACTGATGAGCGACAATGGTAAAACCTTCATTGGAGCCCAAAGAGCCACTGAAAAGGAGTTTGTGGAATTTATCAAACAAGTCTCACCAGAGATTGTACAAAGGTATGCTCCCAAGGTACTAACTGGCAATTTATCCCCCCAAGCGCTCCTCATATGGGTGGTTTATGGGAATCAGCAGTAAAAAGCTTTAAATCCCACTTCAAAAAAGTAGCTGGAAACTACAAATTAATTAATTATTGCCATAAGCGACATCATTCGATGTTACACATTACCACTTTTCCAGCTCACCCCCAAACAGCGCAAACATAAAAAGAGCAACAGGTTTAGTTGCAACAACAAATTCTGAAAACTGCCAAGAAGCACCATGCTGCTCAAAGGCGTTGAAAACTCAAACCCAACACAGCGAAAATCAAAGTAGGGTACTACTACCCACAGCAGTTGTTTCCATCGAACATTGAGGAGAACTGTTTAAGCTCAGAGCCCTAATAGACCAAGGATCACAACGATCTTTCATAGCGTCTCGGGCACAAAACAAGCTACAGTTGCCAACAAAACTGGCCAATTCTGAAATCACGGGAATGGGCGGAAGTGTTGTTCAAAACTCAAATAAAATCAGCCCCATTACCCTCTTTTCCCCCAAAGCGGATAAGCGCATACAAGCAGAAGCTATTGTCTTACCGCAATTAACAAACATGCTTCCAAGCTATCATATAAATAGCAAGCATTGGCAAAAGGTTTCGCACCTTAAGTTAGCAGACCCCAACTGCAACACTCCCGCTCAAATAGATCTTCTATTAGGCAGCGATCTCATACCACAGATAATACTCGAAGGTATTGAGAAAATTACAAAAACACTTCTGGCGCAAAATACCATTTTCGGATGGGTCCTAAGTGGACTAGTTGCGGAACCAGTTGCCACGATGACAACTCAAGTTGAGGAAATCTCCGACGAATACCTCAATACGCAATTAAGAAGATTTTGGGAGTTAAAAGAACTCCCCCCCGTATCAGTCACAACCCTTGAAGATCGGTATTGTGAGGATTTTTATAAAACCACAACTACTCGATCAGTAGATGGCCGGTACTTCGTACGACTACCACTAAAGCCAGAATTTCCCCGCACACTCGCCTTAGGTCATTCCCGCACCTCTGCTATCCAACAGTTTTTAAGTATGGAAAAAAAACCTACTTAAAAAAGGCGAACTGAAACCAGAATATGACTGTTCCGTAGAAGAATACCTCCATTTAGACCATATGGAGAAAGTCAGCGCTGGCGAAAAAATCATACAAAGTAAATACTACTCGTTTTATTTGCCACATCATGCAGTAGTAAAGCCAGACAAAAAAACCACAAAGGTAAGAGTAGTCTTCAATGCGTCAAAATCCACTAGTTCAGGAAATTCCCTAAATGACATTTTATTTACGGGACCCACGCTTCAGCCAGACCTAATGCTGCTTATCTTAAATTGGCGTATCTTCAAATACGTCTTCAACGGGGACGTCGAGAAAATGTACAGACAAATAGTCGTACATGAAGACGATCAAGATTTTCAAAGAATTATTTTCAGAAAATCCCCCACTAGTCCACTACGCGACTTTAAGTTAAAAACAGTTACCTTTAGCGTCAACTGTGCCCCATACTTAGCCATTCGGACACTGCGCGAATTGGCAGAATACACCAAGTAAGAATTCCCTCTGGCAACCCAGGTGTTAAAAACGCAAACGTATGTTGACGACATTTTGTCTGGAAGTCACAGTCTTCCACAAGCATACGAATCCTTGTCACAGCTTATAAGAGCCCTTAAAACCGCAGGGTTTCCACTAAAAAAGATTACTGCAAATCATTCAGATATAGTAAAACACATTACGAAATAAAACTTGTTGGATACTATTTTCCTTAAATTCGAAAAGGAAAGTACAACAAAGACTCTGGGGATTCAATAGAATGCGATATCTGACCAGTTTACATACACTACCGAGTCAATATCTGCATTATCCGCCATTACAAAACGCCAAATTCTATCTTCTGTGGCGAAACTTTTTGACCCCATAGGATGGCTTTCGCCAATTATGATCCAAGCGAAAATCTTAATACAAGAATGGCTAGATGGAACCGACTGGGACGAACCAGTGAAACCTCTTCGTTTAGAAAATGGTCCCAGTTCGCAAACAATCTGAATGACATTTCTCAGACACAGATTCTACGATGGGTAAATTACTCCCCCGAACACAAAGTTGAATTACATGGCTTCTTTGACGCCTCTGAAAAGGCATACTGCGCTACTATCTATGTGCGCATGCAAAGTGACACCACGACCACAAGCCACTTATTAGTAACAAAAGCAAAAGTGGCTCCTTTAAAAACGCTAAGTCTACCACGACTTGAGCTATGTGGCGCACTACTACTTTCCAAATTAGTAGCCATTGTGCAAATGCATTTAAACATGACAAAATGCAAACTATCTCTGTGGTCCGATTTCGAAATTGTTCTAGCCTGGTAAGAAAACCCGCCACATGCATGGAAGACGTATATATTTCTAGCCGAACGTCTCAAATACTTGACCTAGTGGGATCAGCCACTTGGCATCACGTAGCCAGTGCTGACAATCCTGCCGATCAAGGTACAAGAGGGAGCAAGCCACTGCACCTTGCCACCACCATCCTCTTGTGGAATGGCGCACGATGGTTAATAGAATCTCCTGATTCTTGGCCACAATCACCCACGCGCAACATAATCGCCCCAGTAGGTCGAAAAATCGCCACCTTTCACACTTTATTGGCTGATGCCGACATCCTTGAACGATTTTCATCGTTTCCAAGAGTTCTTAGAGTAGTTGCTTATATGTTCAAATTTATAGAAACACTCAAAAGCAAAGTCAAAGGATCACTTAATTTTCTGTGCCACACACTGACGCACATAGAGTTACAAAAGACGAAGGTCGCACTAATCGCATATATGCAAGCGCGCTACTTCAGCCACGATATATCCCTACTAAGAGAATCGAAGCCAATTGATAAAAAGAACTCCCTCTTAGTTCTAAATCCATTTCTGGACACGAAAGGTCTTCTTCGTGCCAATGGTCGGCTTGCTAATTCAAGCCAAACATACAACGAACACTATCCCATAATAATTGCCGAGCGGTCTCCGTTTGCCACATTATTCTTCAATTACATCCACATATTAATTCGACACCCCGAATATCGCCTCATGCAACACATGGTGCGGCAAAAGTATTATATCCCCCGCCTTAAGCCGCAAATTAAGAAGTGCATCTTCAAGTTGCAATATTTGCACTATGTACAAACAGAAGATGCAAACGCAGATTATGGCAGCACTTCCACCTGAACGCTGCAATTTTGCTCTGCCTTTCACGACAACAGGTGTTAATTTTGCTGGGCCTTTTCAGGTGAAGACATGATGTTAAGGTCTCCCACTCTCATGAAAGGCTGTGTGGCTGTCTTAGTATGTTTCAGGACAAAAGCAGTACACTTTGAGCTATGCACTAATCTGACGACGGAGGCTTTTCTCGCGGCATTAGCTCGCTTCAGCGCTCGACGCGGTTTTCCATCAAAAATCATGAGCGATTATGGCAAAACATTTATTGGTGCTCAACGAGTCACAGTAAAGCAATTTGGGGATTTCTTAAAACAAGTGTCACCCGACATCGTAAAAAAATAGGCCCCTCAAGGTATCAATTGGCAATTTATGCTCCCAAGCGCTCCTCATATGGGCGGTTTATGGGAATCAGCTGTAAAAAGCTTCAAATTCCATTTCAAACGGGTAGCTGGAAATTACAAATTCAATCACAAAAAGTTCACCACGTTATTGAACGGAATTGAAGCCGTTTTCAAATCACGGCCACACACAGTACTCTCGCAAGACACCTCACATTTCCCCGCTTTAACTCCAGGGCATTTTCTAAAAGTAGTACCCATTCTGGCCATTCCTGAGTCAGGCGTGGAGTCGCTTATCTCAATTAAATCGATAGGAAAGAATAAAAATTCTCCATAATTCTCCAGCCGCCGATGGAAGGACGAGTACATAAAGATTTCCACAAAAGATACCGTTGAAAGACTCCTGTACAAGCGCCTAAACTTGGAGACTGCGTCCTCATTCATGATGATTATCTTCCCCCTACCGAATGGCGGCTTGGCCGCATAGAAAAACTACATTATGGCTCCAACGGTCACATACAAGTCGTTGATCTCCGTACGCAAACCGGAACGCTAACCAGACCGCTCGTAAAGCTGTGCTTTCTGCCAACCTCCGACGGTTGCGAATCCTAAAAACCGCAAAAAACAAACCGATATTATCGCGACACAATAAACTAATCAAATGATAACAATAAAAGCGATAAATACACCAATACCAACCGTCAAAATAACAAACCGTCAAAAAATTACAAAGAAAAATAACAAAAAATGGTCGATCAATACGACGACCTATTCATGTCACATATCGTGACTCGATTTCCCATATCTAATTTTATGACAGATTTATAATTAACAAACTCCTTTATACATAGATTACCATGGACGTAGATACGCTAGTGGTAGCCACGCCAACCGTTCGGTGGGCTACCAGCGTGCAACGCACCGGGCCTACCCCAACGCCCCGAGCTGCAGTTGCAACAACACCAGCACCGACAACGGCATCGCCAACAGGCAACCGTTCATCACGGGTCTCGGACGGGCATCGTATAAGATGCCCCTTATGTCGACGCCCACATCGCCTGCACCATTGGGGGATATTTAGAGGGCTGCGACCGTTACAACAACAGCAAGTTGCTCAGGCCCACGGGCACTGTATAAACTGCCTATCGCAGACGCATAGGCTGCAAGAGTGTGAGTCGGGTGTGTGGGTCTGTGCCAAATCTGCAACAGGCGCATCACACGCTGCTACATCGCACCGCGATGCGCGACGTCAATAGGCCAACTATACCTCGCGGCCGCGCAACAAGGCATCAACCCCTAACTCGAGCAGTGCATCAGCGGGTTGGAATATCGATTCGGCGTCGACAGCCTAGACCCCAACCACTGTGATCCACGGGTCTTAGCAGCGTCGTGGCAATGCTGCAACAGCTGCAGCGACTTCTAAGCTAATCAGTTGCCTAGGGGGGCCGGGATGGCTAAATGAGTCTCAGATCCCCCTCACAATATTACACTTCCACACCACATCTTCATTCCACACCACATTTTCATTACACACCATATCATCAGTACATTACACATCACACGCACACAAATACCACAACATCACGAATTCAACATACATGAGGACACCATACAAAAAAGAACAAAAGGGGCCGACGGCACCAGTCTCTTTTTATTTATAGAAAAATATCCACAATGCAATACATGTGTGTGCGTGTGTTATCATATTGTTTATGCTGGTTTGGGATTGGGTAAGGTTTGGGATTACTTTAAAGTGCATTGCCTATCGTGTGTAAGTTAATCAAACACAAACGGTTGATTTCAAAAAATATATTTTCGGGAGCTATGCTCCTTTATTCCTTCAACTCCAACTAAAAACTAAACTTTACATTTTATCATTCTTAATGCTAGCCCTAAATCTGTCCCTACTGCTACGTGACCAAAAGTGCTGATTCTGTGGTTCCCACCGTTTTGCTAGATTTGTGTTGCGGGCCGTCCGTTCCCATAGTCTGGAGTTACACGTGCGGCAACGTCAGCGACTTTATTAGTTGGATGTATGTATGTTGGATGCATATGCCTTAACGTAATGAGGTGTTATGTTGTGCTAAAGAATGTTGGTGTAATAGTATGCGTGTCTTAACATTTGTTAATATGTGTCGTGCTAACAGGACTCCCCTGAGATTCAAACGTCCTCGTTTGGACCTTTAGGCTTATTGAAGATCTGGTTAAGTCCTTCGACTGCGGTTTCTGTTAGATCCAAGGAACCGTTTTTGTTTGTCCTCCTTGGGTGATAGAACGGATTTTGTTAAGTATATGATAATGATTAACAATATGACGGTTAAAATAATATTTGCGGTAGATATATTTAAGTTGGTTTGCTGATTGTGTGAGGCTTATTTCTTTTGTATTATCGATATTTAGTTGCTTCAGCATCTCTAAGGAAAGTATTTCCTCGCTTCTGTTTGATGTTGAGGGTGGTTGGAGCAGGGCAGGTACGGGCTTATTTGTCGATTTTTGTGCATTGAAAAATATCTTCTCATTGATCTTGATTGTAGCATTATGGTAGGTCATAAGGTCCTCGTTTATTATGATTTCTCCTTTAAAATTGTTTAGAAATAGTATTCCTGATGACGATTCATCGTAGTCTAAAATGTGTTGGCTGTTGGTCACTGTACAGTTTGACAAACGACTCCTTAGGAAATTATTTATGCAATAGTCATTACTTAAATTTAATAAGTTACTTCTTAAACATATTTGCAAGGAATTATATTGTTTACATTTGGATTTTATTCCGAAAATATTCTTTTCACAGCTAAGAATTGAGTTAAAATTTTTTTTATTGATCTTGTCATTCCTCTTCACTGCTCTAATATCTATTGTTTTGCAAATTTCTTTTTATACCGTAGGTAAACTTATAATGTAAATTATTATTTTTCCATCGGTTGCTATTTTTATTTCAGAAAATTCTAAAGCTTCGTCTAAATTTATGAATGGATTATCATCTTTTTCAAAAATTTTCTTGGCGATGTCCGCTTCTTCGCTTGACATGATGTAGGAGTTGATTATATTGGCTTTTGCCCAATGTATTGCGTACGCAATATTTACGACCTCTTCTTTTATAATTTCTAATTTATACTTTAACTTCAAAAATGATTATATTTCTTTGCTTTTATCATTTTCCAACTCTTTAATAAAATGATTTGTTGTGTTTGTAATCTCGTTTACTTTTTCTATCGTTAGCTTGTTAATTAGAACTTGATTATTATTATTTTCTAGAACGTTATTTAATTTGTTTAAACTATTTCGTGGTCTGGACTTCCTGCGATCCATTTCCACGCACTACCTAGAAAATTTAATGACTTTTTTGATTTTTTTACAATTTTTAAATTATAGATATGAGCTTTAATCTGGGATAGTAGTAGAGTAATGAAAGGATAGTTGGGATATGTTCGAGGACTTCCGTATATTTGTCAATGTCGATTTCATGTATTATTCTAAACGTTCCTGTCTGCAATCTGGCCGATCCTTTTTCTATAGTCACTAATTGGGAATTCGAATAGTCTATGATTTGTACCTCCGCGAGGCATAGTGGTAAGAGAAACCTGAAAAAAAAAAAATTCGGTTTTCATCAGTTACGTATCCTGCCCTTATGTATAATTTGTCCTTTTCCGGAAAGGACTGTACTATTTCTATCCTCCTTAACTATTTCCTTACAGTATGGTTTGCTTAACTTAGTTCCTAATCTTCTATTTTTCTTAACGTAAATTACCTGTCCTGGCAAATATGTTTTTGTTGTGTGTCGTTTTTTGTTGTGATAATCGATATCCTTTCGCTGCTTTTCCGCTAATTTTTGTAAGTTATCTTGTCTTGTTTTTTCAATATCCCCGGGAGTATGTGTCACATTCCTACCAAAAAATATATCTACTGGCCTTTTCCTCATCACCGAGTGGATGGTATGGTTATACTCTGAAACTGCTCTTTCTAATAGCTCTTCGAAATTTCTGTGGCCTCCATTATTCTTGATACATCGCATTATTTCGGTTGAGGTGGAGTGAAACCTCTCCACTTGGCCGTTCACTTGACTTTTGTTTAGGGGAGTAGTGTAAACATCTATTCCTAGTTTGTCTTTTATCATAAATTTAATTGAGGTGGAATTAAACACTGGTTCGTTATCCATTACCATTAGCTTTGGTACACCGAAAAAGAATATTACGTCTCTTAAGGGTCTTCTGACATCCTCTATCGCTCTGCTACTCGATATTTTTGTTACAGCGTATTTACTAAATTTGTCCAATGCGGTCATAACTACCTTACCTTCGGTCAAATAAATATCAACGTGTACGGTGTGTCCTGGAAATGTGGGTAGCGGTGTTGGTGCTAATATTGGCGGATTAGGATGTCTTTCGTATTTATTCTCCTTACATGTTGTGCAATTGGCTATTATTCGCTTAATTTTGTTCATCATCGCAGGGAAGTAGCCTCTCTCTAGAATTTGTTTTTTGTTTTCGGTTGCATTCCTATGGGCTCTTGAATGTTCTTCTAGTATAATATTTTCCTGTTCCTGGTCGCTGCATATGTCGTCTACTAATTTCTGAGTGTATCTGCATTAATAATTGCTGAAGTTTTGAGAGTAAATTTTTTGAATCAAGCCCATCGTTCTTTCGTCTGTGTGTATTCCGTTAATAACGGACGGATTTAAATATCTTCTAAACAACGCAGTAAGGTTCTGTTCATTAAAATTGGGTTCTTTAATTATATGTCGGTGCATGGTCGGAAAAGTTATTTTGAATTGGTATGAGGGTGTTTCGTCTAGTTTAAGGAATATTTGATTTTTGAAAACGTTTGTGGGTACCTCTGCACAAGGTATTAAATTGTGACTTGAACTATCGTCTCTATGGACAGTGGGTGTAAGTGAGTTTACTTGGTTCGATATCCTTGATAGTGCGTCTGCCACTACGTTTGATTTTCCGGGTTGGTAAACTAATTCATGATTATATTCCTCTAATATTGATTTCCAACGTTTCATCTTAATGTTAGAATTTTTATGGCTAAGGGCATATGTAAGCGGTTGGTGATCAGTTATTATTTTTATTCTTTTCGAACCATAGAGGTAACTTTGGAATGTGCTGAGTGCCCATATTACAAACAGCATTTCTTTTTCGTTAGTATCGTAGTGTTCCTCCGTTTTACTAAGGGTTTTTGATATGAAAGCTATAGGTCTGTTATCCTGTGATAACACACCGCCTATGGCATAGTCAGAGGCTTCGTAGTCAGTTCGAAGTCTTTTTCAAAGTTTGGGTGCGCAAAAACGATGTCTTTTGATACTAATGTGCTTTTAATTTTATTGAATGCTCTTAACGCTTCGTCATCTACTCTTACTTCCATTTTCCTAGTTTGTTTTTAGGGACGTTACCGGCTTCTCCTCGGAGAAGTGCTGTAAGAGGCTTAGCTAACTTAGAGCAGTCCTTAATAAATCGTCTATAATATCCCGACATTCCTAAAAATTACCTTAACTCTTTTAGGTTGCGCGGAATTGGGAATTGAGCTATTGCTTCTACCTTTTTGGGGTTTGTTTTTATTCCATCAGGGCTGACTACATATCCCACGAATTCTACTTCCTTCTTTGCAAATTCACATTTATCTAGTTGGATTTTCATGTTGGCTCTTTCCAACGTTTCGAAAACCCTTTCTAAATTTTTTAAATGATCCTCTTCGTCTCTTCCGAATATAATAACGTCGTCAATGTAAACGTAACAGCGAGTTCCAATATGTTCACGGTGGATATCGTCTAGTGCCCTTTGGATTGTGGACGGGACATTTTTAAGCCCAAAGGGCAATCGGAGAAATTCGTATTTTCCGTTATTTACGGAAAATGCCGTTTTCTCTATGTCTGTTTCACGGAGGGATATTTGATGAAATCCGCTTTTTAAGTCTATAACTGTAAATATTTTGTTATTTCCAAAGTTTGAAAGGACTTCACTGATCTCAGGAATAGGATATCTGTCTGGAATGGTAATTGAGTTAAGTTTCCTGTAGTCGATGACCATGCGATACTACTTTTCGCCGGAAGCATCGATTTTTTTATCGACTATCCAAACGGGGGGTTGTATGGGGATTTTGAGTGCCTTATAATTTCATTGGCAAAGAGTTCTTCAACTTGACGTTCGATTTCTTCCTTTAAAGCCATTGGGTAAGGATATGGTTTCGAGTATACTGGGGTTTCACTAACTGCCCTAATCTCTCCCTTCACCGTTGTCGTGTAGGTGATTTTTTCGTCCGGGTCTGCGAAAAGGTTAGGGCATTTCTCAATTCTGTTATTTATTTTTCGTCGCTGTTGTTCAGAGAGATGGGGCAACTGCATTTCAGCATTATTGACTTCCTGGGACACTCGTTGTTTTAGACGAATTGCTAGATTGGGAAAAATTGTCATAATGTTTTTATCGGTGTGGATGGTGGCTTGTAATTGCCTTAAAGTATCATTGCCAACTATCCCGTGAAATGATTTTAATGTAGGCAATATGAAGAATTTTATCTTCCCTACGTGGGGTCCAAATATGTCTATAAAGGTGTGGTGCGTAATTTCTATGGATCCAGCCACTGAATTGACTTTAAACGATTTTTCATTTGGTATAGGATTCCTGATCCTAGTAGATTGTATATAATTTTTGTTAGATCCTGTATCTATGAAAAAATCTAGAGCGTCTCCACTCCTTGTCACGAATTAATAAGGTAGTGAGGACGGCGTTAGTCTAAAAAATGGATTTATGTTGTTACAGTATATTTTGATTTCACAATGCTTAAATATATTTTTTTTACGTTATTCTTTTCACAATCATTCACAATTACAAAGAGATATTAAGGATAAACTTACAATAAACTAATCATGTCCAGCGCTGGGGCTCTGAGTTGTTAAACGTTTCCAGATGATCCTTTTCCTGCTGTACTGGGGTCCTTAGACGTTACTATCGGTCAGTCCTCTTTGTCGCTAAGTATCCGCTCGCCTTTTTCTTATCCCGCGTAGGGTCTTACTTTTGCTGTTCAGACCTTTTTCACTTTTCACAAGCTCGCGGAGCCGTACTTTTTGATTTTCGGGTTGTTATATTATTTGTTACGGCATTCGCGAAACCTTACTTTATGGTTTTCAGGTTATTTACTTTACGACACGCTGGTCCCTGCTCGGGCGCCAGTTAATCAAACACAAACGGTTGATTTCAAAAAATATATTTTCGGGGGCTATGCTCCTTTATTCCTTCAACTTCAACTAAAAACTAAACTTTACATTTTATCATTCTTAATGCTAGCCCTAAATCTGTCGCTATTGCTACGTGACCAAAAGTGCTGATTCTGTGGTTCCCACCGTTTTGCTAGATTTGTGTTGCTGGCCGTCCGTTCCCATAGTCTGGATTTACACGTGCCGCAACGTCAGCGACTTTATTAGTTGGATGTATGTTGGATGCCTATGCCTTAACATAATGAGGTGTTATGTTGCGCTAAAGAATGTTGGTGTAATAGTATGCGTGTCTTAACATTTGTTAATATGTGTCGTGCTAACATGTATACATCTTAACTTAAGTAAATACTATAGGAGTATTCGCTTGCTCTTGCAAGATTGCAGATTGCAAAAATACTATACCGAAATATACAAGGGCACGAGAGCACCCATTGCAGAATCTAGTATATATGAATGGCTAATTCGGTCAATTTGTTGTGAATGACTATTAAGCATGGCTATTGTGAATTGGCGCACCTTCTGCATACATTTTTAACAAAAAAACTGTAACAGATCTTTATATTTTAAATAGAAATAATAAAATCTATTTAAAACTTACCTTCCTCAACAATTTAACGACGTAATATGTCTTTATGTAAAATCACAGCTAAAACAGGGTTGCAATTATATTTTTACGTGATAATGCATGCAAATATATATAGGTTTTGGTCTGACATATTTTACAGCCATTGCAAATAATTTTCTGCGTGTATTTGTTGTTGTGCCGGTGCACCAAGAGGAAATATGTGCAATTCTTGCCCCGTGCAAAGGTTTTGCAAGAGCAAGAGAATACCCCTTATATATTTGTATCGTTGCAAGTTTGTGTGCATGCGTATTGTATATAAATGCATACATGCCTCATATATGTATGTGTGTCGCATATCAATGCATATATTTTTATGTGTTTATGTATATAAGTATGTACGTATCTTCAATATATTTGAAAATAGATATTTAATATTAGTGGACTGTATATGGGGTTATAATAAGTATTAAATGGCACCAACGCACATGTTCATTTTCGAACAGATAAACTGCTCCGTTGAAAGGCCTCTGTCCATGGAAGCAGCGGCGAGTTTGCGCGAAGACGGAACGAAGCAAAAAATTGAGCTCTGGCAAAACATTGAAAATAGCAAATAACAACTTGCCTACAAATATACATTTGAGCTCGCATACATATTGACGCTGCAATGTGCACATCGCCGCGAAATTGACAAATTTGCTATGCATTGACATTTCGCGACAAAGTCAGCTATGTTGACACTTTTGTTCATTTGCAGTGCTTCATTAATCAAAATTTACTTATGCTCTTTTCAATTACTACGATTTTTTGATTGGGCTGCGTTTTCATAGCGTTGAATATATAAAGTCGGCTAAATCGGAAACTGTGAAATTATATATAGTACGTAGTAAAAACATAAAATTATAATGTGGCAGGGTACAGGATTTCATATAAATGGCAGTTTTATAATTTAATATCATATATAGAAGAAAAAATAAATTAGTGAAATCAATTTTTAGAGTTGGCAATGATCTACGTTGCACTTTTCTTTTCTGAAGTGAACATTGCAGTTCTTATGGACTGCTGTGGCACTCATATCGGTCAATACAAAGGCATATGCACATTCTTATGTATGTGTGTACACTACGATATAAGTTATAACAAAAGAGTTAGAGTAAACTTCGGAGTATTTAAAAATTAAAACAAGAAAAAACGTTAACTTTGGTTGCACCGAAGCTAATATACACTTCACAGGTGCATTTCTTTAAGTAACTACGTGTTCAGTTTGTAGGGAAGCTATATGCGATAGTAATCTGATTTTAATAATTATTTCGGAGATTATATTACCTTAAGCAGTAATCCATGTCAAATTTTGTGAATATATCACGTCAAATGCGAAACTTTTCCATACAAGCCCTTGATTCCGATCGTTCAGCTTCTATGACAGTTATATGCTTTAGTTAACCAATCTGAACAATTTCTTCGGATATTACATTGTTCTTCTTCTTCTTAATTAGCGTAGATACCGCTTACGCGATTATAGCCGAGAGTTGGCAACAGTGCGCCAGTCGTTTCTTCTTTTCGCTACGTGGCACCAATTCGATATTTCAAGCGAAGCCAGGTCCTTTCAACGGAGTGGAGGTCTGCCTCTTCCTCTGCTTCCCCCGGCGGGTACTGCGTCGAATACTTTCAGAGCTGTAGTGTTTTCGTCCATCCGGCCAACATGACCTAGCCAGCGTAGCGCTGTCTTTTATTACATTGTTGCCTTAGAAAATGATCTATACTAAATTTCGTGAATATATCTTGTCAAATGCAAAAGTTTTCTATACAAGAACTTGATTCCGATCGCTCAATTTGTATGGCAGCTATATGTTATAGTGGTCCGATATCGGCAGTTCCGACAAATGAGCAGCTTCATGAAGAGAAAATGACGTTTTCAAAATTTCAAAACGATATCTTACAAACTGAGGGACTAGTTCGTATATATACAGACCGACGGACGGATGGACAGACAGACAGACGGACATGGCTAAATCGACTCAGCTCAACATACTGGTCATTTATATATATACTTTATACGCTTCTTTCTGGGTTTTACAAACTTCGTGACAAACTTAATATAGCCTGTTCAGGGTATAAAAACCGTTTTTGTTAATTTGTTAATTATTAGTTCATGTATGCTTAAATAAAGCCAGGCGAAGCGGGCTGAGTATGCTAGTCTGTACTAATATATAAACAGGAAAGATTTGTTTGTTTGTTTGCATTGAATAGGCTACTTCACCGATTTAAAAAATTGTTTCACTGTTGGGAAGCTACACTATCTGTGGTGAACATAGGCTATATTCAAAAAAGTTAGGGATCCATACTAAAACTCCAATAATGTGACCCAAGGTGTTACGAACGATCTGGCAGCATGACTCACGTAATTCTCGTAAGTCCTACTTGCTTACGTATGAACTAACGTGCCGCGTTGTGATTGGTCTAATAAGCAAAGCGGGAGCAATTATTTTAAGTCCAATTTGCTTACGCATGAACTGACGTGGCGCATTCTGATTGTGCTGCAGCCGCAAATCTCACTACTTCAACAAGCTGTCCAATTGTGAGCAACCTGGAAGACAATAGTGGTACTGATCGGAGCTACTAAGCAGCGCATTCCTGTGATACAAGCTGAGAATTCGAACGCAGGCATTTCAAATGTAGCTCCTTCAAATGGGAGTCGGGTGTATACGGTATCACCCCAACAAGCGCATCTACAAGAAAGTCAACTTATAAGTCCTGTTCACTCCTCAAATTCCCTTGGTTCACTCGGCCTTCGTCGTCGCGCCGAATTGCTACAAGAGCAAAGCGAAATCTGACGACAGAGGGAGGCTTTGTTAAGAGAACAGCACAGCTTTTTGGATCGCATAGATGCAGTGGGTTTTGATGACGACTTTGACGAAAGGCAATATTCACTGCCTAGCATCTCAACCAAGTTGAGGGATGAGGCGCTTCTTCCATCCCAAATGCTGCAGCTGCCACCACAATTTGTGGCGCCATTTAATGAAACCGCTCCTGTTCTAAGCGATATTACAATTAGCGGGTCTTCACTACCTAACAGTATTCCAACCGGAATGTTAACGGGATTCAAACACCGGTTCTGCAATCGCTATTGAACCGAATACAGTCACTTGAACAGCAGTTGCGACGGAATTCAATACTCAATCCAAAGAATGTTTTGCCGCAACCAGCTCATACAACTTTTCCGACAGCTGGCCGCGTTAACAGCTTGTCTTTTGGTTCTTCAACCTGTCGCCGATTGACTCGGGATCAAGTTGCTTCTCGTAACAGCCTTGCTAAAGAATTACCCAAATATGATGGTAAACCCAGCGAATGGCCGTTGTTTTATGCCGCTTTCAATCAAACTACAGAGGTTTGCGAATTCTCTGACGATGAAAATCTGCTAAGACTACGACAGGCATTGGAAGGTCCAGCGCCAAAAGCTGTTAAAAATCTGCTATTGCACTCCTCATGCATCAGTCAAGTTATGGCCACTCTTCAAATGAGATTTGGTAGACCAGAATTGAACATCAGTGTTCTGCAACACCAAATTTGTGAACTACCGCCACCATCGGAGAGCCATTTGGAATCTATAGTCGATTTCGCCGTAGAAGTCCAAAATATCTGTACAACGATGTCAGTATCAGGTCTGATTGGTCATTTGAACAATCCCGAATTCGAACAGCGATTGGTTTCGAAATTACCTGGGCTTCCACCAGCATATTGGGGAATGCAAAAGCGGAGCCTAACAGCATGCAATCTACAAAACTTCAGTGATTGGCTCTTTCAGTTGGCTCAAGGTGCCAACTGTGGTCTCGTTCCAAGGATCCAATACGTGAGCGCAAATGAGGGGCACTTAATCATCATTTTAGTTCGGTAAGATGTATCGTTTGCGATGGAAGTTGTAGTGAAGTTTTTAATTATGCCTTTTTCAAGGAATTGCTACGAAGTCAAAGGTGGCAAGTTGTTCGTAAATTAAAATTATGTCGTCGATATTTGAAAACGCATTCGATGAATAGATGTACTTGGGTCAATTCTTACGGCGTTAACGGATGCCCACGCAGTCATCCTCCACTTTTACATAACTTGGAATTCGATCAAACTTTAGCTACGAAAGCGTCAAATAATGTCAAAATGATAGGCAGAGAGCATTCTGCCAATATTAAGGCGCGAGTAAGGGAATGTATTCCTTATAATAGTAACAAACATCAAAACAACCTTTTGTTTCAGTAAACAGAATGCAGAAACAACCTTAAGTTGGAACAATTGAAATGCACTGTCACTACAACAAACAATCCTAAACAAACAATTATCAAAACAACATTGAGTTTGAATACCACAACAACCTTATCTTAAAACAAAGCAATTGTATCTAAGCAAGCAATATATATATAAACAAATCTAAACAATTAATATAATCTTTATCTTAACAAACTATCAACTAGTAATAAGTAAACATATTAGTTAGTATAAATAGAAGTAAGAACCATGTAATAAGTTAGTCTTAAGAGTATAAATAAAGAGTACACATTTCGGTGCAGCTCAAAATATATTCTTTTGACTCATTTTTACTTATGGTAAAAATTAACTGGGGGCTCAACCGGGATAGCAAATTTATTTGCTATACAAAAAGCCAGATTTTTATTCCGAAAGCGAATAAATCAAAAATTCCACAGGAAGTGGGACTTCCAGCACTAAATGCCTGAAAAAAGTGCAGAAACAAATGGCAATGGATATAAGTAGAAGTCCTGTAACAGCGGACAATACTTCCAGAACGAATCAAAAGCAGATCCCGAAAAAACGGACAGCGGCGAATTCAGCAAGATTCACAACAGGCCCTGGAAGAGCGGACAGCGACAATTCCTGAAAAGTGGAACAAGGGTAAAAAGTATAGGCCCTGAAATAATGGATAATACTTTCACAACCAAGATTCGTAAAATAGACTCTGAAAAGCGGATAACGTTGAGTCCTGAAAAAAATCCTGAAACATTGGACAGTTAATTATCAGTTAGGAAGAAGCAAAGATGGTCCAACTCCAAGCACAAGTAACTGCATTGATGGTAATTATAAACAAGCAACTGAAGAGGAATTTATACAAATTTATCCTCAATCGAAAAGTGAAAATTTCCATAAGCAACACCAATTACCCAAAAAAGGCACCGAAAACAAGGCAAGCCAAAAAGGAAAATGGTTGTTGAGTTCTGGAAAATTAACGCTAATTCAAAACGAACTAAAAGAAGACATCATTTGAAACACGAAAAAAATAATTAAGTATATAATATAGAAAGATATTAATTATAAACATAAAAAATTTTTCACACATATACGAAAAAAGTGAAAATTTTCACAAACACAGCCAATAATTCCAAAAAAAAGGCACCGAAAAAGGCAAGCCAAAAGGAAAATGGTTGTTATATTTTAGAAAATTATTAAACTAATTAAACACTAAATTATAAGAGAAAGGAAAGCATTATAAGAAACATGCAAAAATAATTATTTACTATATAATATAATATAAAAAGGTAAACTCAAAAAATTAATCAAACACATAAAATAATTAATTATTATAAGCCGACATCAAGCCTAGATGTTTTGAAATGAGGACATTTCATTTTAACAGAGGGGAGAGTTAAGGAATGTATTCCTTATAATAGTAACAAACATCAAAACAATCTTTTGTTTCAGTAAACAGAATGCAGAAACAACCTTGAGTTAGAACAATTGATGTGCACTGTCACTACAACAAATAATCCTAAACAAACAAGTATCAAAACAACATTGAGTTTGAATACCACAACCTTATCTTAGAACAAAGCAATTGTATCTAAGCAAGCAATATATATATAAACAAACCTAAACAAATAATATAATCTGTATCTTAACAAACTATCAACTAGTAATAAGTAAACATATTAGTTAGTATAAATAGAAGTAAGAACCATGTAATAAGTTAATCTTAAGAGTATAAATAAAGAGTACACATTTCGGTGCAGCTCAAAATATATTCTTTTGACTCATTTTTACTTATGGTAAAAATTAACTCGCGTATAGTAACAGGGGCAAGCACACTGTTTAGAATACTACCAGTAGTCATACACTCTGGTCAGGAAAGTGTATCAACGTACGCCTTCATAGATGATGGCTCATCTCTTACTCTAATCGATGAAGAGCTTTTAAAACAGCTGAATGTAAGAGGAACACCTCAACCACTCTGCCTACGTTGGACTGGCGACACACATCGGTACGAGAACGAGTCTGTCGTAGCCTACCTGACTATATCGGCTCTAAATGGGCATAGGCAGCTTTCTCTTAAAGGTGTTCGCTCTGTCAAGAAACTCCAGTTGCCTACTCAATCGCTCGACGCTAACAAACTACGATTACAGTTCAAACATTTGAAACAATTGTCATTGCACTCCTATTCAAGCGCCACTCCACAACTGCTGATAGGCCTAAATAACGCGGCTCTTGGATCTCCAATAAAAGCCAAAAATAGAAAATGGACCAATTGCAGAAAAGTCTAAATTAGGTTGGACCTTGAAAGGGTTGATGCGTAACGCTGGTACCGATCCTAAACACCACGTTTATCACATCTGTGATTGCTCCGCTCAAGCTGAACTGCTTGAAATCACCAATGCGTACATTTGCCTCGACAACTTAGGTGTGTCAACCAAACAAGTCGCCTTAATGTCAAAGGAGGATGAGGCTGCTCTGGAGCAACTACAAAAATTCACCGTTTGCACTGGAGGTGTCCCTAAACATCATGCTGCTGAAAGGTCCAGACCTAACAACTCCTCTACACTCGGTGCTCTTTAAGTTTCGACAAAAGAGAATTGCTATGACAGCCGATATAACTGAAATGTTTCACCAAGTTCGTGTACGACAAGAAGACCAAAACTTCTTACGTTTTCTTTGGTATGAACCAAACGCTAATGAGCCGACTACATTTGCAATGGCAGTTATGACGTTTGGGGCCACATGTTCACCAAGCTGCGCGCAATATGTAAAAAATAAGAATGCAAAAGATTTTCAAGAGAAATTCCCTCTTGCTTTAAAGTGCATTACCGAAAATCACTACGTCGACGATATGTTGGTAAGTGTGGACACCGAAGAAGAAGCTATTAAATTAGCTCAAGACGTTCGTCATGTCCATGCACTTGGAGGCTTTCATTTAAGAAATTTTTTGTCCAATTCGAGTCGGGTATTATTTGCCCTAAATAAGGATCCGCTCGATGAGCTATCTCTCGATCTTGACTGAGAAATGCCTACTAAAAAGGTTTTAGGCATGTGGTGGATTACGTCCAGTGACCATTCCTCATTTCACGTGTCCTCTAAGTATAGAGATTCTGACATATTTCTCCGGCGGCCTACTAAGCGCGAAGTTTTGAGTTTGGTCATGACTATTTACGATCCTCTTGGGCTCATCAGTTTTTACGTAATATATGCAAAGGTTATCCTACTAGAGATGTGGAGAGCTGGATGCGACTAGGATGTTCAAATTCCTGATGACCAATTTGCTAAGTGGCTAAGATTGCTCAAACTAATTCCGAAAGTAGAGAGTCTAAGAATTCCAAGATGCTATAAGGGAACTGTGTTTGGCGGAGTTCCACAAATCAAATTACACACATTCGTTGATGCAAGTAAAACTAGCTACGCAGCAGTTTGTTTCCTTCGATACTCGTATGGCGATACGATTAGCTGTACAATGATCGCAAGCAAAACAAGGGTAGCGCCATTGAAACTAGTATCCATACTCCGTTTAGAACTGAAAGCAGCACTTCTAGGGGCTCGCCTCACTAAACATGTTATCGAATCGCACTCTATCTACATTGATAATTGCGTTTACTGGTCAGATTCCCGAAGGGTATTAGCGTGGCTACGATCCGATCACCGACGCTACAAACAATTTGTAGCCTTCCAGGTTAGTGAAATTTTAGAGCTGACCGACGTCAAGGAATGGCATTGGGTTCCATCTGAGGAAAACGTTTCCGACGAAGCAACCAAATGGAACGGTGATCCAGACTTTTTTAACGACAGTCGATGGCTTAGAGGTCCATCATTCTTGTACCTCTCGCCTGATAAGTGGCTGATGTCTGACGAATTGCAGTGCATTGCAACTGAAGAACTCGGTCCACAGTTTACTGGATTTCATCACTCAACCTCAAAACAACATCAGATAGTACCAGAAATACTGAGATTTTCAACTTGGAACCGTCTACTTCGCGCAACAGCTATGACAATGTATTGTGTTCGGTTCTGGTTAAGCACTATTCGAGATAATCAACCTGTTGGTAATGGACCAACTACTGAAGATTTTCGTAAAGCGGAATGTTATCTTTTGAGAAATGCTCAACACGATAACTTCGGAGACTCTATCGCATCTCTAGAAGCCGGAAAGCCAGTTGACAAATCCAGCAATATTCTGAAGCTATCACCTTATCTGAATGATCACGGAGTTTTAAGAATAAATGGTCGACTTAAGATAAAAGGGCGACCAGATCAAATATTACTGCCCTCAAATCATCATGTTACGTACCTTATCATTAACCATTTCCATGTAAAGTATCATCATGGAAACTTGGAAACAGTGGTGAATGAGATAAAGCAATCCTATTGGATCATAAAACTACGAACAGTGGCTAATAAGATTCGACGCATTTGCCAGCATTGTAAAAACAGAACATCTCAACCTCGGTCACCTATGATTGCTTCTCTGCCCACATTCCGGACCTCAGCATTTATTCGACCGTTCTCCTACGTAGGCGTTGACTACTTTGGTCCCCTCTTGGTTACGGTCAAAAGAAGTACCGAGAAGAGATACGGAGTATTATTTACCTGCCTAACAACCAGAGCAGTGCATCTCGAAATCGCATACCCACTCTCGACAGACTCCTGCATTCTAGCTGTACGCATTTTTATGGCTCGCCGAGGTAGTCCGGTAGAAATATGGAGCGATAATGGTACAAACTTTAAAGGTGCTGAGAAGGAGTTGAAATTAGCATTTCAACTGATAGATAAAAATCATATAACAAGAACATTTACTTCTGCTGCAACCAACTGGCGTTTTATACCACGGTTAGTTCGGTCAGTGAAGCAGGTGCTTAAACAAATTTTGACAACTAGCCGCCCCAGTGATGACGGTTAACTCTCGGCCATTAACTTATATCTCGATCGACCACGAAGAGGAAAAAGCACTCACTCCTAACCACTTCTTGTTAGATAGCTCCAGTGGAGTTAAGCCAATCACGGAACCAGTTACTGAGAACATTTTATTGCGTCGTAACTGGCAAACATCGCAGCAACTAGCAAGCGACTTCTGGAGACGTTGGAGAGTGAAGTACATGCCCACCATAACCAAGCGAAGTAAATGGTTTACAGATGCTAAAGCAATCGAAGTCGGTGATATAGCGTACATTGTTGATCCTAATAATCCACGGAACTGCTGGCCTAAAGCAGAGTGATCCAAATACGAAAGAGTGATGGTGGAAAGGTCAGAAGCGCCACTCTGAAGACTGTCTGTGGCATCTTTGATAGACCTGCCGCCAAATTAGCCGTTCTAGATGTGATTAATTCGGTACACCCTGATCAGCAGGATATACCGGGGGGGAGTGTTACGAACGATCTGGCAGCACGACTCACGTAATCCTCGTAAGTCCTACTTGCTTACGTATGAACTAACGTGCCGCGTTGTGATTGGTTTAATAAGCAAAACGGGAGCAATTATTTTAAGTCCTACTTGCTTACGCATGAACTGACGTGGCGCATTCTGATTGGTCCAATTGGGAAACCGGGAGCAATGAGTCTATTTAGCAAAGTAAGCAATGGGAAAACGATCATACCAGCGATAACGTTCAGAGGGTGCAGTTGAGACTAAATTTTTTAATTAACACTTTATTTAACCTTTATTTAACATTTGAATTTGGTATTAAATATTATTTCAGTTAATTGCAAAAAATTTCTCGCATTTTTTATTAACACAAGGAGTGAAAAAATTATATAAAAACTTTCTTATGCCTAACTTTCTCATATGTCTAACTATTATAGTTTCGTCAAAATAAGTGTTTTTACCATTTTAAAAAATATATATAAATCCCAACAAAACAAATTACTTTGTATTGAAGTGTGTTTCAATACCTTTATACTACTTTTCGAATTATTCAATGTGGACATTCCATTCGAAAAATATCACAAGTTTAAAATTGTAAGTTATTTGAAAAATGTCGCATGGTCCCCACTCAACCTGCTAGGTTAAAAGGCACCATAACAGGTCAATTCAACCAACAAAAGTTTAAGCGTACTAATCGATTACTATTGCAATTGGGAAATTCTTTATGTAGGCATAAGCTATCTTGATATTTCATTTTCAAAATAACGCCGAGCAGGTTCTGTCTAGAACCGTTTAAAAATTTGAAGAGCATGAAAAAGGTAATTATTATTTATTCAAAGAAAGTACTGCATTTTTAATAATATATGTACAAGGTGCGTTCCAAAGTAAACAGGACTTAAAAAAACAGAGCAAATAGTTTTTTCGGCAAAATCAATTTATTTTATACAAAATAGTCTCCTTCTGCTTCAATACAGCTTTTCGCATGGTCCAAAAGTATGTCGATATGGTCGCCAGTATGCCGGTGCAAGCCTTTAGAATGGCCTCTACGTCTGCATAACGCTTTCCTTTCATGGGCAAATGCAATTTTCCGAAAAGAAAGAAGTCGCACGGTGCCATATCAGGTGAATACGGGGAGTGGTTAATGGTGAAAATGTGATTTTTGGTCAAATAATCATTCACAAGCGTTGAATCGAATGTTGGATTCTGATCAATTATCGGTCGTCAGTCAGTTTGTGCGGAACAAACCGTGCACACATTTCGTAAGCCCAAATGTTCGGTTAAAATGCGATAAATTGATGCTTTGGAGATGTTCAATTCGATTTCCATGAATTTCAGTGACGATATCTGCTGATTTTTGATGAATTCACGCACAGTTTCGATGGAATTTCCGATGATCACGGATTTTGATTGGCCAACATGTTGATCGTCATTTATGTCCTCACGACCACTTTGAAAACGTTGAAACCACTCGTGCACTCTGCTACGGGAAAGGCAATCATCGCCATAAACGTGTTTCATCAAATGAAACGTTTCGGTAAAAGCCTTACTAATTTTAAAACAAAATTTAATGTTGGCTCTTTTTATACTCTCGCAACAATGTTGCTAACGAGAGTATTATAGTTTTGTTCACATAACGGTTGTTTGTAAGTCCTAAAACTAAAAGAGTCAGATATAGGGTTATATATACCAAAGTGATCAGGGTGACGAGTAGAGTTGAAATCCGGATGTCTGTCTGTCCGTCCGTCTGTCCGTCCGTCTGTCCGTCCGTCTGTCCGTCCGTCCGTGCAAGCTGTAACTTGAGTAAAAATTGAGATATCATGCTGAAACTTGGTACACGTATTTGTTGGCTCCATAAGAAGGTTAAGTTCGAAGATGGGCAAAATCGGCCAACTGCCACGCCCACAAACTGACGAAAACCGAAAACCTATAAAGTGTCATAACTAAGCCATAAATAAAGATATTAAAGTGAAATTTGGCACAAAGGATCGCATTAGGGAGGGGCATATTTGCACGTAATTTTTTTGGAAAAGTGGGCGTGGCCCCGCCCCCTACTAAGTTTTTTGTACATATCTCGGAAACTACTATAGCTATGTCAACCAAACTCTACAGAGCCGTTTTTTTAAGGCATTTCCATATACAGTTTAAAAATGGAAGAAATCGGATAATAACCACGCCCACCTCCCATATAAAGGTTATGTTGAAAATCACTAAAAGTGCGTTAACGGACTAACAAAAAACGTCAAAAACACAAAATTTTACGGAAGAAATTGCAGAAGGAAGCTGCACCCAGGCGTTTTTTAAAAATTGCAAATGGGCGTGGCCTCGCCCACTTATGGACCAAAAACCATATCTCAGGAACTACTAGACCGATTTCAATGAAATTCGGCATATAATATTTTCTTAACACCCTGATGACATGTACGAAATATATGTAGGTGAAATCGGTTCACATCACGCCTTCTTCCAATATAACGCTATTTTGAATTCCATCTGATGCCTTCTCTGTATAATACGAGTATATACATTAGGAACCAATGATGATAGCGGAATAAAACTTTACAAAAATACGGTATTTGAAAAATATTTAAATGACGAATAATGAAATCTCGATTATCACTTTACCATGCGAGAGTATAAAATGTTTGGTGACACCCGAACTTAGCCCTTCCTTACTTGTTTCGATTCTGATTTTCGCACGGATAACACAAGCATACGGACACTTAAAACGCAATAACTTCACTGCCAATCAATGAAATATCATGAAATTCTCACTGGACAATCGATAAAGAAAACAGATTCTAACGCACCAGGCGACATACATATATGTAGATGGCGCCACCATGGGGCGCTGGATTCAAAAAGTCCTGTTGGGCAAGTACGAAGTAAGTATTGAAGTCAGGGTCTAACTATGTTGATTTCTATGATTTAAAAATCCTTTGACAGCTGTCACAATCATTTGATGATAATTAAATAAGTTCATATACAGACTAAACACTTTTTTAAGAAGAGTTAGTATACTTTGCTGAGCTCAACTTACTCATATTAAGTTATTCCAGAGAATTCAATAAATGTTGGAATATTAAGCAGCTCGAACATGTTCTCAAATTAATATGAATCCACTTTTGACCAAGAATCTTTTGAGTTTCAAATTTAATAATATCAAGTCTGAGAAACATGTGCTATAGGGCATATGCATGGGCTGAGGTTCTAAGTCATTATATAGTACATATAATATATGGGAGTCTGCGTCGAGTGAGTATAAATTTTTCACGAAAATATCTATTATATATGCTTTATCATTCATCCTGATATAGTTGAAGATAATCTACTTCTATAAGAGATAAGAATTAGGAAAGGTCGTAGCGAAATTTAAGCACTTTATATAAGCATAAGAGTATTATTTTCGGTAGCGATTATTGAGTACATACTAGTACTCAACATTCAAGTGACACGAAAATCCCTGGTCACATGTTTCTGTTTCCGTCAAAAAATAATATTAATATTTTTATACTCTCGCAACAAGTTGCTAAGGAGAGTATTATAGTTTTGTTCACATAACGGTTGTTTGTAAGTCCTAAAACTAAAAGAGTCAGATATGGGGTTATATATACCAAAGTGATCAGGGTGACGAGTAGAGTTGAAATCCGGATGTCTGTCTGTCCGTCCGTCTGTCCGTCCGTCTGTCCGTCCGTCCGTGCAAGCTGTAACTTGAGTAAAAATTGAGATATCATGATGAAACTTGGTACACGTATTTTTTGGCTCCATAAGAAGGTTAAGTTCAAAGATGGACAAAATCGGCCCACTGCCACGCCCACAAAATGGCGGAAACCGCAAACCTATAAAGTGTCATAACTAAGCCATAAATAAAGATATTAAAGTGAAATTTGGCACAAAGGATGGCATTAGGGAGGGGCATATTTGCACGCAATTTTTTTGGAAAAGTGGGCGTGGCCCCGCCCCCTATTAAGTTTTTTGTATATATCTCAGAAACTACTATAACTATGTCAGCCAAACTCTACAGAGCCGTTTCCTTCAGGCATTTCCATATACAGTTCAAAAATGGAAGAAATCGGATAATAACCACGCCCACCTCCCATACAAAGGTTATGTTGAAAATCACTAAAAGTGCGTTAACCGACTAACAAAAAACGTCAAAAACACTAAATTTTACGGAAAAAATGGCAGAAGGAAGCTGCACCCAAGCTTTTTCAAAAATTGAAAATGGGCGTGGCGTCGCCCACTTATGGACCTAAAACCATATCTCAGGAACTACTAGACCAATGAAATTCGGTATATAATATTTTCTTAACACGAAATATATGTAGGTGAAATCGGTTCACAACCACGCCTTCTTCCAATATAAGGCTATTTTGAATTCTATCTGATGCCTTCTCTGTATAATATATAGTACATTAGGAACCAATGATGACAGCGGAATAAAACTTTACAAAAATACGGTATTTGAAAAATATGTAAATGACGTATAATGAAATCTCGATTATCACTTTATCATGCGAGTATAAAATGTTCGGTGAGAACTTAGTTCCTTACTTGATTCTGATTTTCGCACGGATAACACAAGCATACGGACACTTAAAACGCAATAACTTCACTGCCAATCAATGAAATATCATGAAATTCTCACTGGACAATCGATAAAGAAAACAGATTCTAACGCACCAGGCGACATACATATATGTAGATGGCGCCACCATGGGGCGCTGGATTCACCTGTTGGGCAAGTACGAAGTAAGTATTGAAGTCAGGGTCTAACTATGTTGATTTCTATGATTTAAAAATCCTTTGACAGCTGTCACAATCATTTGATGATAATTAAATAAGTTCATATACAGACTAAACACTTTTTTAAGAAGAGTTAGTATACTTTGCTGAGCTCAACTTACTCATATTAAGTTATTCCAGAGAATTCAATAAATGTTAGGATATTCAGCAGCTCGAACATGTTCTCAAATTAATATAAATCCACTTTTGGCCAAGAATCTTCTGAGTTTCAAATTTAATAATATCAAGTCTGAGAAACATGTGCTAAAGGGCATATCCCTGGTCACATGTTTCTGTTTCCGGCAAAAAATAATATTAATATTTTTTAATCTATTTCTTCATTGATTTTGTTAAAACATCCGCATGCAAGCAAAAAAAACTTTGCTTAAAAACATAATATTTAGTTTATATTGGGTCACATTTTTTACGAGTACATTTTTTTTAGCTTCAGCAATATGCAAAAAAGTATTGAGACTTTTTGATTCAGCGGCGCTTAATCTGCTTTTTTACTACATGCAACTGTATTTAACGGCTTTTAAAGGTTTTTGCAAAGAAAAACAATTAATAACGTGTAAACTGCTGCAGATAGCTTCATTCGTAAGTATGTATACATACATATGAATTATATATATCAAGTATATAAAATTCGATAACAAACGTCACAACTTATGCATTTTAAGCTTATGCAAATTGACAATAATGCGAAAGATAGTAGAAAAGGAAATAAAAAAGTTATAAACCGGCTAAGAAATTATAACGGCAGTAAGACAAGATAAAATTTGTCTAATTTGTTCCGGCAAAGGAGAAGCTACTTCGGGAGAAAAGGACTTATGCAAAATTTCCAAACGAAGTTTCAAAAACTGAAGGACTAGTCCGCTTGAGTACAGGCAGACGGACATGACTAAAATGACTTTGCTCGTCGTGATAATCAGTAATATATACACTTTATAGGGTCTCCGGGGTTTCCCTCTAGAGTGATACTTATAACGGTTTGGGACATCAATGAAATTCTTTATTCCTGTCAAGCCATTATGTTTGGAACTCAATTTCCTTTGCATGACCACCACGGGAACGCTTGCAGAAGTCCAAACGCTGAACCCACTTTCCAACGGTGTTCAAGCATGAATCGGCCGATACTGCTGGAATTTCTCGTTCAATAGTCGTACGAAGTTCATCAATCGTCGCTGGTTTGTTGGTATATACCATAGACTTGACGTAGCTCCACAGAAAATAGTATACGACGTCAAATCGTACGTCCCAGACGGGCAATTAACTGGGCCATTTCGTGAGATAACACGTTCATCAAACTTAGTTTTCAATAAATCGATTGTGACATTCGCTGTTCGCAACGAACCGTAATTTTTTCGGTATGCAATGGTGACTCATGGAGTATGTATGGAGTTGCTACCTGATAACGCATAATTTGCTTATTGACGAAGCCAAAAATTAGCCTCATCGCTGAAGATGATTTTTCGTTGAAAATCCGCATAATTTTCAAGTTGTTGCTCGGCCAAATTTACGAACATACGACTATTCTGGTGTTCAAGCGACTTCAGTTCTTGCGTCAATTTCTTCTTGTAAAGATGTAGGCCAAAATTTTTTATGCAAAATTCACCACAACGACGACACTGTGATGCCCAACGCTTGAAAACGTCGAGTGAGAGACTGATTTCGGTCTTCTTCAGTTGATGCGCTAGCGGCAACAATATTCTCGACACTACGTGCACTTCTTTATCTCACACAAATTTTTGTTCAAATTTTTCTACTAGACGCTCAAGTTTTGATCTGACAGAACTATTATGATGATCATAAATTGGACGTAGCGCAGTTAAAGTTGAGGTCACTGACTCCGAATTAGTTTAGTAGATTTTAATAATGTCGTCGCGTTGTTGGATGGTATACTCTTCCATGATGAAATGGCAAACCTTATTTAAGAGAAATGTCAAAAGAGCGGTAAAAAATATGGCGTCGTTTGCCCGCTGTACTACTTTTGTAGCGTCCCTAATGAAAATCTAGTTATATGTGAAGTCGGCTTATACCTATTAAAAAAATAAGGTGACATTGTATTTATTTTGAAAATTCTTTATTTATTCTTCCAAATTAATTTCATCCCCTTCAAAGTAATCCCCTCCCGATGCAATGCACTTATGCCAACGGATTTTCCAATCTTCGAAACACTGGTTGTAGTCACTTTCCGGAATGGCCTTCAGTTTCGTCTTCGCTGCGGCTTGAATCTCCTCTATCGTATAAAAACGGTGTCCCCGGACAACCAGAAGTCGCACGGCGCCAGATCAGGTGAATACGGTGGTTGCGGAACGATATGGGTTGAGTTTTTGGCGAAATGATCTCGAACTACGAGGGCAGTATGGGATGGTGCATTATCGTGGTGTATAAACTAAGAATTGTCTTTCCACAATTCCGGCCATTTTAGGCGGATAGCGTTACGCAAATGACGCATAACGTTCAAATAATATTCCTTGTTGACTGTTTGACCGGTTGGAAGGAATTCATAATGCACAACACCACGATAATCGAAGAAAACAGTCAACATGACCTTGATTTTTGAACGATTTTGGCGCGATTTTTTTGGGCTCGGCTTTCTTTTGGCACGATATTCGCTCGATTGATCGGTTTTCTCGGGGTCGTAAGCATAGACCCAAGTCTCAACGCCAGTTATAATGCGTTTCATGACACCCTGGTAGTCGGAAAGCATCGTTTCACACACTTCAACGCTACGCCTTTTTTCCAAAAAATTCACTGTTTTCGGTACCAGTCGAGATTTGACGCGCTTGAGGCCCAAAATATCCTTCAAAATGATATTGGCTGAACCTTTCGATATGCCAACTTCATCAGCAAGGGCTCTAATTGTTAATCTACGGTTTGTCAACACCAAATCTTTGATTTGTTGAACGTGAGCTTCGTCGGTTGAGGTTGATGGTCGCCCTGGACGCTCTTCGCCTTCGACACGTTCAGGGCCGGCTTGGAACTCACTATACCACTTGAAAACATTTTTTTAGACATAGCCTCATCACCAAAGGCTTTCTGCACCATTCTCAACGTATCCGCAGCAGAAAATTGATTCCGTAAACAAAATTTAGTGCAAATTCTTTTCTCAACAAATTTCGACATCGCGAAAAAGGAAAAACACACTTTTAGCAGCTCACAAAACGACATGTATCTCAAACACTAATGAATATTTTTGACATGAAATTTGACATAAATGTGACTGACAGTACTACCAACCTAAAAAATTAAAATAATTCTCCAAATCCTTCGACGCGCGCAGTTCAAATTCAAATGTCACTTTTGTGTATATATGTACTTGTAAATGATTATTGTGAGGAGCTGAGTCGAACTGAGCTATTTATGACTTTGTGTATATAAGCGAACTAGTTGCTCTGTTTTTGAGATATCGGTTTGAAACTTTGCACACGTTTCTTTCTCTTCATGAAGACGCTCGGTAATCGGAACCACAGATATCAAACCACTATAGGATGTGGCTTCGATACAAGATGCCCGATCACAGTCAACTTTTTATATGAAAAAGTTTTTATTTGTAAAGGGTATCCCTACCGCGGTGCAGCCGGATTCACGTTTTTGTTTTTGTTTTAGTGTAACAACAATAAATCAAATCTTTACGATCCACTTTGTGACATTCGTTTCCAGATATTGCTATTAATATTGTATTTCGAAAGTAATAAACATATTTTTTTCACAAAAAATATTTTTTTAAATGGAAAAATCCATCCGGCGCTATAAAAATACGCTCGCCTACATTGTTATAACTGTCACAGCGCATAAATCGAGCGGCTGACAAGCGATTTAAATAATTTACATGGCGAGATCTCCACTCCTACAAGTTAACGATTATTGCTATTATCTGGATATTATATGGTTGCTCATTAAAGTGTCAGTAGTTGCCGTTAACTATATGTACATATATATTTTTACAGCTGCAAATTAGCATTCAAACTGTTTTATTATAATCCACTGTGTTTGTTTTTATTGCTATCTGTTTTTTGACAACCCCCTAAATTAACAAGTCCGTCAATATGAATGTTAACTTTTCAATTAACTGTCGTTCTTGTAAATATTCGTAAATTATTTATTGTCAGCTAGTTAATTGTTAAAAGCGAAATGAAAATAATTGTAGCATGTATGTATATGTGTGTGTGTGTTCATATAAATATGCCTGTCGCAGTGTTGCCGCTAAATTAGCACATTATAGACGCGTTTAAATACGATTCTTAACTGATAGCCCAACTAAAGAGAACAATGTAAGCGCTAATAAATAGTTGTTGTAAATACATACGGGCACATACATACTTATATAAGTCATATATATATATATATATGTATTATGTGTGTATTTACATTTAGTTAGTGCCGCTATTTAACATAAATTTGTAAGCGTGGCACGTAAGCCGGGTTTTCGCTGGGGGTCGACCCTCACTGTGCGTTGTTGAGTTGAGATTTACGCAACCTTCCAGCCCTGTGCGCGAGTAAAAAATTTAATTCATTTACAATTTATATAATTCGTAGCATTCGTACTTGATCTGTTTTTCATGACGCGTTTTAAATTAATTGGCAATTGTGTGTGGGAGTTGCCATTGTATTATATATTTATCAGATATGATATCAAAGTACGATATTACTATACATATTATTATAGTTATTAATTTATAAAATGTAAATTTTTGTATTTTTTCTTTATAGAAAATTTATTTAAATATTTTAGTTTGCATTCATTGTTTATACTTTTTGTTCTGCTTATAATTAAAATTAAATACAATTTTTTTATTGTTTAAAAATTATAACAAATTATTTTTTAATGCAAAAATTAAATATAAAATATTATAATGTTATTTAAAAATATAAAAAAATCCATTTTTTGACTAACAAAAATAAAAAATAAACAAAAAATGAAGAATTATTTCATGATTTTCAGCTTTTTGTAGTTTCAAATTAAAATTTAATAATTTTTTTTCAAAAAAAATTAAACATATTATTATGTTATTTAAAAATATAAAAATCCATTTTTTGACTAACAAAAATAAAAAAAAACTAAGAAAAAATCAAAAATTATTTCATTATTTTCAGCTTTTTGTAGTTTCAAATTGAAATTTAATAATTTTTTTTCTCAAAAATAAGTTATTTTTTAATGCAAAAATTAAATATAAAGTATTATTATGTTATTTAAAAATATAAAAAATCCACTTTTTGATTAACAAAAATAATTCAAATTAAAATTTAATTATTTTTTCACAAAAATAAGAAATTATAAAAAAAATTTATGCTAAAATTAAATATCGGCCTTTTGAATTTAAAATAAAAATTTATTAAAATTTTTATTTCAAAAATTTTTTAACAAAAAAAAATATAAGAAAATATTTTTTTGCACAAAAATTAAATATTAAGTATTATTATATTATTTAAAATATAAAACAAACGTTTTTACAAGCAAATCAAAATTAAAAAAAAAAAAAAAATATTTAATTATTTTCAGCTTTTTGTAATAATAAAGTGATTACAACAATAAAACTATTTATTTATTTTCAGTTTTTACTAATTTAATTTTATACTGTATTATGTCTCAGGATTCGTCTGTCCGATTTCGACTAAATTTGTTCCGTGGCATTCTTCTCAAATTCCAATATCACAGTGCGCGAAATCGGACTACAACCACGTCTACTTCCCATATAACACAATTTTAAATTCCATTTGGGTTTTTCTTTCCAGTACACAAATAAAATGTAATTAATATAGCAGAATAAAACATTGCCCGCAATGCGTTTAGAGATTTGGCACCTTATGACCTAAAATTGGGCAAATCCAATAAAAACTGTTCAAGCCACTAGGCACGGAATATTTGGGCCCCAGTATCTCTATTTGACTTTTTACCGAAAATATCGCTCAATGTGTGAGATACTACTGTGATCAAATTGAAAGGTGATTTTTGTCAATTTCATCTCCTTCAAAGTAATCCCCTCCCACTTATGCCAACGAATTTTTCAGTCATCCTAGCAGTTGGAAAAATCCTTCGTCGTGATAGCCATCACGCCTTCTTCGATTCAGCTTTTACATATTCCTTAATTGAGTCAAAACGGTGTCCTCGGAGTGGTCATGAAAATTTGCTGAATAGCCTAAAGTTACACGAAGGTAAATCAGGCGAATGCGTTGGTTGCGGCACGATATTAGTTGAAAATGTGACGGAATGATCACTAATCACCAATGCAGTATGAGACTTTTAGAGTCTCACAAAATGCGGATTTCAAATACTAATGAATATTTTGACGTGAAATATAGCAAAGATGGAACTAACAGTATACTAGCAACTTACAGAAAAAAAAAATTACCGATTCGAAAAACACGCGAAGATAAATTAAAAAGTTACCTTTCAATTTGATCACTGTAGTATATATGTATGTACATAGTTGAAATTCAGAAAGAATCCTTTTCTGATAGCACCATGTCTGTGTGCTACAAATTGGTTGAACCGGATCAATAGTTCCTTCAACACCCATATATGTATCTAATATAAAAATTTTCGAACTTACGGATGATTTTATACCGTATATATCAGCCAATATCTGTATTATTTCAATGAAAATGAGAGAGCGTGTTTACTCAGCGTAGCTTTGCGCCTAAAATGGGTAACATTGGGCGAAAACTTAACCTTTCCGCCATATAGCTAATATCAAGGTTTTCGAACATCCAGCTCACTTTACTTAAAATGATTGCCGATTGTATGTAGGGTACGTTAATGAAACCCTGGGAACATTTTATTAGTAGGTGATATGTCAATAGTATTTGGTATAAGCAAAAATAGATAAAATCGGGTCGATACTAAAGTCGATTCTTAATATTAAGTTTTTCCAGCACCTGAAAGAGTTTACCTGCATTTGATCTCTGCAAGTTGCAAGAGTATAAAATGTTCTATTACACCCCAATTTAGCCCTTCCTTACTTGTTTATTTTTTTACTTTTGATGGTAAAAATTTATCGATTAAAAAAATCGGAATTTTAAAATTTCAAATATATTTAATGAAATATTATAGAATTTAATTTACTAATTTTTTTAAATAAATTTAAAGTTTTTAAAATTTTCGAATTTCCTTTACTTTGCTTTTATATTGATCGATTTTTTTTTAATGTTAAGAGTAAATTTTAAAATTTGTATAGGACTAATACCAGTTTTACTTTTAAAATTTTTGTAGTTTTTTATTTTTTTAATACTTTAAACATTTTTCTTATTTTGTTCATATAGTGTGTATATATTTTCATATTAAAGAAATTCGATAACCAAAGCCTGGAATTTTGATTTTTTTGTAATATTTTACTTAATATAGCTTTGAAATATATAACAAAAAATATTTTTATAAAAGAAAAATAAAATAAAACAAGAAAAAACGTTAACTTCGGCTGCACCGAAGCTAATATACCCTTCACATATTACATTGTTGCCTTAGGAAATAATTTATACCAAATTTCGTAAATATATCTTGTCAAATGCGAAAGTTTTCCATACAAGAACTTTTTTCCGATCGTTCAGTTTGTATGGCAGCTATATGTTATAGTGGTCCGATATCGGCAGTTCAGAGAAATGAGCAGCTTCTTGAAGAGAAAATGACGTTTGCAAAATTTCAAAACGATATCTTAAAAACTGAGGGACTAGTTTGTATATATACAGACAGACGAACAGACAGACGGACGGACAGACAGACAGACAGACGGACATGGCTAAATCGACTCAGCGCAATATAATTATCATTTATAAAAATACTTTATGGAGACCCTTCTGGGAGTTACAAACTTCGTGACAAACTTAATATACCCTGTTCAGGGGTATAAATATAAAATATATTTTTATAAAAAAGAAAAATTAAACAAAAATATAAAAGTATATTTTTATAAAATTTTTAATAATTTTTATAAAATAAAATAAAGTAAATTAAAAAAATTTTTAAGAATTTTATAAAAATATTTTTGGAATTTTATTTATTTTTTTTTATATAAATATTTTTTAAATATATTTTTTTTATATTTTTACACTTTATTTCACTTTAACTTTTTGTTTTTTTTTGGAGAGAATATTAATTAGCATTATTTCTTAAGGAAAAATTGCAATTTTCTATAATTTTGAGAGGAAAAAAATACAATTTATATACTCAACAATATTCCGAAAAAAAATTAAATACATCATATATGTATATTTTAAAATAAAATATCATATATATTTTCTATTTTTTTTTCAAGCAATTTTAAATTTTATTTTCTCCGCATTTTTCTTTAATTTTAATGTTGTAGAGAAAAAAAATTACAAATCTTTGTATTTAAAAAGTACGTGTCACGTTGTTTGTCCGCGATGGACTCCTAAACCACTGAACCGATTTTAGTAAAATTTAGTACACTGTGTCCAATTCGAACCAACTTAGAAGATAGGATATTAAAAACAAATCATAAATAAAAATTGCATTGAAAATTCTATTAAATTTACGCTCTATTTAGCGAGAAAAATTTTTTTTTTTCAGTTTGGAAATAAATAATATTTTCATATTAAAAAAATCGATAACCAAAGAGCAGAATTTTAAAATATTTGTTTTTGCAAATTTTTTATTTTAACTTTTTGATATTTTAAAATGCAAAAATTTATCAAAAAATTTATTGAAATGTTTTTTTATTTTTTTTTTTCAAGATTGTAAGAAATATTATTTTTTTCATGTTTGTAAGAAATAATTGCATGTATGATTATCACTTTCATTTTTTATACTTTCAAGAAAAAAACCGCAAATAATATAAACATATTCAGTTTTTTTTCTTAAATAATTTATCTTTTTCACAAATCTTTGTGAAAAAAGTGCAAATTGCATTTTTCCTTAATCCATTTTTGCTTACTTATTACACATTATTCTGTTGTTGTTATTATTGTAATGTTATATATTGTATAGTATAGTTTATTGACATTTTACGGTGTGTAAAATCTCGCAATGAATATTAATTAATCACAGCGATTTTTTTTAAATGCCTCACACGTGATGCCCTCACTGCGGCTCGGCGCGATGTGCTGGTAACTGGGGTGCTTGTTGTTGTTTTTCTTACTACGGCTATTAGCTATATAAATACAAAGATCGTGCCTCAAATATTTTCCAATTTGATTGCTATTTACACACATACAATGTACATACTCTTAAGCGACTAATATGCATAAGCAAACAAATACATGTATACATACATATATATTGATATATATATATATATATATGTATGAATGTATGTATGTATGTGCGCATAAATCTAAATTTTTTGTTTATTTCTTATAGATTTATTTTGCAGTTGTGGATATGGAATTGTGCTCTGCATTTCTTATAGACTAGCAATTTATCGAGAAAATTTTACGAAGACACACATATACATATGGTATATCTATATATGTATATCTAAACTTCAACACACACACACTTTCAAATTTTTATTGAAAAAGTCAATTTTTTGCATCGCATAAATATTTTAGTCACATAAAGCCATCGAAAAGTGAAGTCGAATACGTCGCACTTACCCTAATTCATAACACGAGGCAGCAGCGATTTTATGTAACCAAAATAACAACACTTTTTTTTATTGATTTAGTACAGAGGCTGCATATAAATTGTCATTTGTTGGCCTATATTTTGATTAATGCAAAACATGATATGTGGATTAGTGCACTCAAAGGGTTTTTCATGTCAGCAAAATCGCTTTTGTCATGACTTTTTTTTTTTTTTTTGAAGAGGCATTTTATTTAAAATATAACACAAAACCTATGTACATTTACAGATTTCAATGAACTTTAATCCTTGTTTCATTGTGATAAAATTGATTCCTTTGATGCTGTAGTCGATCTCCAGTAGAGCCTCCGAAAAAAATCGCTTTAGCAGTGAAGAAGATTTTTTGCTTCAAATTAACTCAAATCCAAAGAGAGAGGCCGAAATGCGTGTGTGCGAAGAGCTCCACAAGCTGGCCGGCAAGGAAGATGCTTAAAAATTCTACGAAAAGATGCGGCGACTAACGGAAGATTTCAAGATTGGTGTATAGTGTAGTAAAAGCCCCAAAGTTGATCTAGTGACCGATGCCCAGAGCATACTAAAATTATGGAGGGAACACTACTCCAGCCTGCTGAATGGCAATGAAAGCATAACGCCAGGAGAAGGCGAACCCGATTCTCCTATCCACAATGATGTAGCAGACGTGCCGTTACACGACCATGAAGAAATTCGAATAGCAAGTGCTCGTCTGATGAACAATTCAGCGACGGATTGCCGGCCGAGTTATTTAAATACGGCGGCGAAGAACTGGTTTTTTGTAGAATATAGTCGGACGAAAGCTTGCCCGTCGATTTGAATTTAAGTGTGCTCTGCCGAATCCACAAAAAGGGAGATCCCACTATCTGCGTAAACTTCCGTGTGATAAGCATCCTCAACTCGCATATAAGGTTCTATCGAGCGTATAGAATGAAAAATTAAAGTTCACCGTCTAGAAACTAGTTGGACCTTAACAGGCTTTAAGCCTGGCAAATCGTGGAAAATCCCGTAAAAAGAGGATCAACACACACCACATCTTCGTCGATTTCAATGCTGTTTTTGACAGCACGAAAAGGAGCTGCTTTTACGCCGCGATGTCGGAATTTGTTATCCTCGCAAAACTAATACGGCTGTGTAAAATGACGTTAAGCAATACCAAAAGCTCCGTCAGAATCGGGAAGAACCTCTCCGAGCCGTTCGATAGCAAATGATTTTTCAAATAAGGCGACGCCCAATCGTGCGACTTCTTCAATCTACTGCTGGAGAAAATAATACGAGTTGCAGAGCTTAATAGAGAAGATACAATCCTCTATAAGATAGTGATATCATTGGCCTCAACAACCGCACCGTTGGTTCTACTTTCTCCAGACGGGATAAGAAAGCGAAACAAATGGGTCCTGTTGTGAACGACGGCAAGACGAAATATCTCCTGTAATCAAATAAAAAGTCGTCGCACTCGTGACTAGGCTTCCACATCACTGTTGGCAGTCATAACTTCGAATTCGTAGATAATTTCGTCTAGCTTGGAACCAGTATTAACAGCAACAACAACGACTGGCTCGAAATTCAACGCAGAATAGCTCTTGCCGACAGGGGCTACTTCGGACTGAGACGGCAATTGAGAAGTAAAGTTTTCTCTCATTCAACAAAAACTAAACTCTATAAGTCACTTATTGGACGATGACAACAACTGATGAGCCGACGTTGCGAGTTTTAGAGAGCAAAGTTCTGCGAAAGATTTATGGTCCTTTGCGCATAGGCCACGGTGAATATCACATTCGGTGGAACGATGAGCTGTATGAGATATACGACGACATTGATATAGTTGAGCGAATTAGGAGACAGCAGCTCACTAGCTAGGTCATGTCGCCTGAGAGGACGAAAACACTCCAGCTCTGAAAGTATTCGACGCAGTACCCGACGGAGGAAGCAGAGAAAGAGGAAGACCTCCACTCCGTTGGAAGGACTAGGTGGAGAAGGACCTGACTTCGCTTGGAATATCCAATTGGCGCCACGTAGCGAAAAGAAGAAAGGACTGGCGCGCGGTTGTTAACTCGGCTATAATCGCGTAAGCGTTGTCTTTGCCAGTAAAGAAGAAGAAGAGCAAAAGTCTAGTACCACATGTTATATCTTCGTAACAGTGAGAATCTCTCACGCAACAAAACAAAGCAAAGCTTATCTGCTCTTACATCTACCTCTCTCACTCTATCTTAGATACTCTCATTGTTAATCGGCAATTCAATTCATTCATCAGCTTATCGAACCTAACTTTTATTATTTACTCATAAAATCATGATTTATTTATGAAAAGCAATAAATAGCGAAGGGTACAATAATCAGCAACGATGTGTTTATCAATCATTAAGCTTGTTCACTCTAATTATAATGGCATGGCGACGAGGATCACCAGGCCCATGTGGACTATACGCAAACCGTCGGCTAAGAAATCTTAATTTATGATTATTGTAAATATTTACAAGCCATTTCTTCATGGAAAAATGTTTGATTACGCAATAATATAAAGCTTTGTTAATAAAGTAGTCAAAAAAGTCGCTTGAATGGTGTTAATTGTTGGTGCTAATTGAATATCATAAATTGCTGGATATTGTGTATTGTTGCTTTTCATTTGTAAACATATTGATTTACTCAATTTTCGTGTGTTGTTCATTACCCGATAACGTGAAAGTTAATGCAAATTTTACAAGGATAAATAAATATTTACAAGTAATTTGGAATTTTCTAAGGTAATGCTAAATAATACGGTAAATGACAGCGAATTTTAGTAATTAATGGGTCTAGACACAAATGAGAAAGTTAAATTTTTCCTTATTTCAGATATGTATGTACATACATATATTCGAGGCTTCTCTAACATTTATTTGATTAAAATTTATATTCCACTCTACTTCAGTATATTGCCTTTGATTTGGATCGAGTTATTATCTATTAGTCTATCGACTTTACTCAAACAAATTATCCATACATATCTGTCATATTTCGCATGACCTTCGGAGCAACCTTCCAACTATGCCAATTCTAAACATATTTCTCCGAAGAAAAGGCCGAATGGATCTTACAAATAACAGCGAAGTCAGCTCTTAGATTGAGTGAATCCTCCCTGTTAACATTCTATGCTGATTAAAAACTTTCTGTTTCCTCGAATTTCCACGGATTTTCGAAATCCTATAGAGTTGATTCCAAATTCGGCCTCCAATATTGCCTTCCCTTTCATAAAAGAGCGGGAAATGGACGATGTGGACAAGACCGAAAGGAAAAGCTCCTACTCACACGCTCCCGGATAGCTCCCACGACCGTCGGATCTAGGTAAACGGAACGGGACCGGATTTTTATCCTGCCAAGGACTGTGAACTCGGCAGCTTTCTGCCGCTACAAAAATAACAACATGGATCCATGTTAGATTAGCAAGTGGGAGGTGGCGTGTTCTCTACACAGCTAAATACCAAAATCTCCTTCCGCCTACCAGACCACTGCAGTTGTCCAAGCGGTCAAGATCACAACAATTAAAGAGAGCCTTCTTGTTTTGACATGAAGTGTGCTCAAAACAAGGAATATATTTATACATATATACCGACAGCCAGGCGACTTTCAGATTACTAGAGTCTCTTAGGTTTTCGTCAAAGTTAATGAAGAAATGTCTTGATCTCTTAGTGAGCCTAACATCTTATTTAACGAAAAATATGCAATGGGTGCCAGGGAATAGTGATATCCCTAGAAACTGTGAGGGAGATGAACTAGCCAGAACAAGCGCCACCCTACAATTAAATTTCGAAAAAGAGGCTATTTATATGCCCTGGCTACTTGCAGATATTTAATTGACAAACATATTGTAAAAATAGCTGGGTCTCGGTGGAATCACACTTGCTCGACAAGCAGGAATATGAGCCACACATACCGACTATTAAAATTTCAAATGAATGATTTAAAAATTCTAGTATGAGGACTAACAGCTCACTGTCTAACATGCAGACATATCAGTATCGTAAGGATCTATAGAGGAAAAGAAGAGCAACTATAGATCGAGGGTTTTTGACTACGTCTGAGAAGTTGCGCAGATAAAACTTTTCGAACTAGTCAACGAAACAGATGCATAATCGGAAGACATATCCGAATAACTTTGGAAAGAATAGTCGATCTTATATCTAAGCCAACAAAACCACTGTAGACCAGTGTTCTATATCAACCTTTCCAAGTGAACCGGAAACCTTACACAAATTATAGCAGGACATTTGTTAAGCATAAGTTCATTTTACGCTCTAAACCAAGACAAATGTATGCGATGTATACCTAGAATATATATGTAAAGTATTTATCATTGGACACTAAACTAAAAATTGTGTTTTGCTCTCTTGTTTCACTCTTCTATGTGAGTACCAAATAGATACATATGTAGATGACGTCAGCGATTAATGTTTTGCGGTCATAAAGCTGACCAATGTCTGTCGCCTGTCTATGACGAGCTTGTGGTTCTATTCATTTTATGAGCGAGAGTGTATGTAAATAAAAAGTCCATGTGGTTTTATGAATGACATATAGGCACAAGGGTCGTTTGAAAAGTAAGTCAGTGAGACGCTTGATAGTTTCAAATACAAGGCTATGTGGTGTGCTGTTATTAAGTGTTTGAGAATGCTTTATAATTGAGTTTTCGCTTAAGGTCCTTTGAAAGAGTGAAAGAATGAAAAAGTTATCAGTGAAGCCAAAAACGATTTTGACAAAAAGATTGCGAATCCTATGACAACAGCATTACAGGTTTATAAAAGGATTCGTGGTAACAATTGAGGGTCAAATTCAGAAGTTCCTCACCGCATCAAGCAAGCTGTTAAAAATGTTAAAGAGAGACGAACTAAATATTATATAAATTTGACTTCTTTCAACATTTCCCTTTCTACCTTTTTTATTTGGCAAATCTTCATTTTTCTAAACACCAAATTTGACATATTTGTCCGGATTTGGTCTGCGTTACCAATTTTTCTTCAGTTGCTTCGAAAACTTCAAACTAATATGTCTGAGTCCATTCAAATGGTAGCACTTATCGATGGAAAACTTGGCTTTATATTTCAATTTGCTGAACCTCTAGTAAATCAGCAAGTCTGCAAATCCTTATTCACGACATTAAAATCTTAAAAGCTTACCATCTAACTTGTCCCTAATTGAAGGCTCGGATAGACATATCCGCCTCACAGAAAAAGCATCCTGTAACCATAACTCCATTAATCCTTTTGTGGGTAAATACGCACGGTCTGAATAAGTTATTCACAAAATATGTCAGGATCAATTCTGGGTTAGTGGGTTTTTAACCTGCTACAGTATCCAGAACGAAGTTACGTAAGGGTCGCTCTCGTTTCTCGCGGCAACGCTCGAGCACTTCGTCTGCAATGGGTGGTGATTTGACTACT